>NC_046347.1:1501811-1663428 GCF_000738735.6 Corvus cornix cornix
TCTTGACTGTCACCAGGGTGGTTATGACCTGTGACACCACTGCTGGGGCACTCACTGGTCATTTTGCTTCTCTGGCTGAGGAGTTTATTTGTGTTTCAATAACAAAAGGAGTGGGAGGGGAGAAGAGGCACTCACATTTGCTATCTCTGAGCATCTTGTTTGGCTGTGCTACCTCTGGATTATTCCCCTCACCTCAAATTCCAGTATGAACTGAAAACTGCCCATGCTGGGCACTTATAGGAGCCCCTTTAGGGGAAGGCAGTCAGTTCCCCAGCTTCACACCAAGCCAAAGGAAGCTCGTGTGAAACCACGGCTTCGTATGAGCTGCTATTAGCCAGTCATTAATTTGCAAAGCTTCAAACGCAGAGCTGGCACCTTAAGACTGCAGGAGCGAAAACCTGAGCATGTGTTGGCTGATTCCAGATCCTGTCAGGGATGTTTGGGCCACGTTTTAATGAGCTGTGAGTTTCCACAGGGAGGGCTGAGATCAGCCCAGGACACAGGCACAGCAAAGGAGTTCAGCTGGAAATAAGGAGTTACAAGGCCCTTGGGAGCTGGGGAGCTGGTGGGACGTGGTGGCAGCAGTGAGAGGAGGGCTGAGCTCTGGGTGGCACGCTGCGGGCGGCAGGCACTGTGCTCAGGGGCCCATTGCTATGCCAGTCACAGGGGCTGCTGCTCAGGGAAGGTTTATTTGTAACACCTTCAGAGGATGATAACGAAGGCTCTGCAGTGCAAGGGGTAATTAAGAGGCACTGCCCTGTTACTGCCAGTACTCAGGTACACCCCGCCAGCGCGATGCTCGGCATGAAACCAAGCTTGAGGCAGGCAAAGGCAGAACACAGAACAATGGACAAGCCTGAGCTAGACAGGACTGATGGATGAGACAGGCACCAAACCCCAGCAGCTCGCCCTGTGCACTCTCACCGTCTCCTCCCTGGTCCCCACTCCGCCTTCTCCGGCGCTGCCGTCCCGGGGCTGCAGCTCCAGCACCGCGCGCAGGAGCTGCTCCGAGCGCTGCGTGAGGAAGCCGATCTCGGCGTTGGGGTGCAGGCCATACAGGTGGGGAGACTCTGCAGGCAGGGCATCATCTATGTACTGCACAGAGAGAGTCAGGAGCAGGTTACAGGAACAGTCCAGGGCGCTTTGCCTGCAGAGCTCCAGTGCTGGACTCACCCCCCCACACAGGTCAGCCCAGGCTGCCCCAGCCCTGCCTGTGGCTGAAACACCGGGGAAGTGATGGAGGAAGGAGAGAACAAATGTTTACAGAGCTGCTTCTACTCCTGCTGGGAAAGTTCTGTAATTGCTGGAGTTTGGCTTGGCTCCGTGTCTCAGGCTGGACCTTCTCTAGCAATTATCTTCTGTGCATTTCAGCATCAGCATCCTGGAATCTCTTGTGGGAATTGAGCTTCCAGTAGTTAAGTTTTATGAACAAAACCAGCCTAATGTGCCTCTCTCTGCTACTGCATTTGTGTACAAAGAGCAGATGAGATCAGTAAGTAGATCAACATGACCCTTCAGTGATTCTCATCAAAACTGATGATAAAAGGAGCTTGAAAGGGCCATTTTAGCAAACGGTATGTGGATGTAATTTTCCAGGAGCCCCGCTTAAGTCTCAAGCACCAATACAGTTGTTCTACTCATGCACGAACAGAATGAGCCCGTGATGAAGTAGCAAATTACCATTAGACTTGGCTCATGCAGGGGAATGCTGAAACATCCACAGGAACAGAACATAATGGCAGACAAGAGGAAGAGTGCAGGAACGCTGCAGCCCTGCTCCTGCCTCCTAAGGCAGATTATGGGGCATCCCATTTACATGCATAAATAATGGCAGCAAACCAAGGGCTTACCTGGTGATAGCCATTATAGTCCATGTTCCCTGGGATGGAAAATCCAGGAGCAAGGCAGAGTTCTCCCTCCAGCATTTCTGGCTTAATAAACTCTTCCAGGTAGGTTTTGCAGAGCCGCCTGTCCCAGTCATCCGTGATGTGCCCTCCGTACATGATCTCCCCCACGAGGTAGCGCAGGTCATCGTACGGGACCTGGGTGTGGAGCAGGGAGGGCTGAGCCCAAGCACTGCCCCGAGCCCTCAGGGCTCCCACCTCACTGCTTCAATTTTCTCAGCAAACAAGCATCAGGTAGGAGTTCAATCCTGCCCCAGGAAAGCTTGATCACACCACAGTGTTCCCACTGAGCAAGCAGCACTGAGGCCTCCCATCTCCTCCCAAAGGCTCCCCGAACCATGAAGTTCTAAACCCAAAGGCACCAAGGAAACGGCATTTCAGGACACTTCCCCAGAGCTTCAGCACAAACCAGGCCACCCCTGGCAGTTCAAAGCCACCAGAGCCCCCCCCGTGGTGCCCCCACCTTCGAGCTGGCCTCCAGGTAGTTGTAGAGCACGTTGACAGAGATGGTGAGGTCCCCGGTGCTGAAGGGGTACGAGCGGTTCCAGCCCTGGGGGCCGAACTTGCGCCTTTCGGCCACCACTGCGTGGAAATAGCAGAGGGCAAAGAGGATGCTCCTGAACTCCTTCTCCTGGCTGCACATCTCCAGGGTGTCCTGCAACACAGGACACCTGCCCTCAGCCCCAGAGGCTCCCAGGGAACACAAACACACCGGACTTTGGACAGGGGTGAATCACAGAATCACAGAGGCCAAGGCTGGGAAACACCCCCAAATCATCAAGTTCAACCTTTGACCAAATAGCCCCATGCCCAATTAATTGTGAACCGTATTTTCTGACCCGTTCCAGGGATGGGGCTCCACCACTTTCCTGGGCAGCCTGTTCCAGTGCTTAACCACCCTTCCAGTTAAGAAATTTCTCCTAACATCCAACCTGAACCTCCCCTGCTGACACTTGTTGTCCTTGCCCCTCGTTATCTGGGATAGGAGGCCAATCAAATTGTCCTCCAGTCCATTTTTGCATCTCACACACACGTGCTAATTTTCAAAGTCAGTGGCTTTGCATTGCAAATTTATTGGCAAATTCCAACAAATATTTTCTGACTTAATATTTACAGTTCCCAGCTCCGAGTGGCTTTGCACAGGAACACACACAGGGATGGAAGGACACGTGCACCCACTCAATGCCCCATCACCTGCATGTGCTCAGCATCCCTCACCAGAAACATGGGGAGGGAGCCACAGGATCACAGAACTCTCTGTTGGAAGGGACCTTAAAGTCCATGTTTTTCCAACCCCTGCCATGGGCAGGGACACCATCCACTATCCCAGGGTGCTCCAAGCCCTGTCCAACCTTTATCTTAAAAAAATGCCATGTGAGACCTCTAATCCTCTGAGAGCATGACAGAGCTCAGGGTCTGTGCAGAAAAGGGGGAATCCATTACTCTAAAGGGTGCAAGACATTGACCAAGTGCAGGTGATAATCAAGAATATCCCAAAATCTGTTTTCCCCTTGATTAGGCAGCACTGGAAGCTCCCTTTGTGACCAGCACTGTGATGAAGAACTGCTTCACATGCGTGCAGAACACCTTTCTCATTTTAGGAAACATCCCCAGAACAACCCAGTTCACTCTCATTCGGCCTCTCTTCAGTTGTGAATTTCTCTTCAGCTACAAAGCAGAACAATATCCCCTGCACAGAATAAAGGGCCTTCTTTGTAGCCTGCAGCTGAAAGCTAAATTTGAACATCTCTTCTGTATAAAGCAAGGAAATGAGGTGTGAAAGGGACCCCACCCACTCGCCCCAGGATTTCTGATAAGAGATGTTTTATAATCCTCCAGCAATTTAGAAAATGCTAATTGCTATTGATTGAAATAAGCAGAGGCAGGATGAAAACGTTACTTGGGGTGAAGTTTCTCCCCTCCCGTGTTCTCCAGGACATTTTGTCGAGTTCAAGATGATGAATGACAGCAGATAAAAATGGAATAATCCCCCCTGACCGCTGGCACTAATCCTGGCATGGTGCCTCCCCCCACACCTGCTCATCAGCGTTCCCTCCTGCTTTGGGATTCTCTCCACACCAACATCTAAGTGCAAAACCAGCTGTGAGCTGCCCCATTCCCCCATCCCATGACACAGGGCCTGGGGTCCACAATTGTATGGGGCTGCTCTTGCCTCATCCCAAATAACAAGAGGCTTTATGGAGGCGATTGCAGAATGGTTTGGGTTGGAAAGGATCTTAAAACACCATCCACTCCACCCCCTGCCATGGCAGGGACACCTCCCACTGTCCCAGGCTGCTCCAAGCCCCATCCAGCCTGGTCTTGGGCACTGCCAGGGATCCAGGGGCAGCCACAGCTGCTCTGGGCACCCTGTGCCAGGGCCTCCCCACCCTCAGAGCCAAGAATTTCTTCCCAATATCCAATGTAGATCTACTCTCCTTCAATTTAAAACCATTCCCCTTGTTCTGTCCTTCCAGGCCCTTGTCCAAAGTCGCTCTCCAGCTCTCTGGGTACCTTTAGGTACTGGAAGGTCTCCCTGGAGTCTTCTGTCCTCCAGGCTGAACAACCCCAGCTCTCTCTACCTCTCTTCTCAGCACAGGTGCCTCAGCCCTCTGATCAACTCAGTGGCCTCCTCTGGACTCGTTCCAGCTGTGTTTGGGGCCCCAGAGTGGGACTCAGCACTGCAGGTGGGGCTTCCCAAAAGCAAAGCAGAGATTCCTCACGAGAGAAGACAACCCTGCAAGATCTGTGGGTGTGTTCCCAGCACAGCCATGGGCTGAATGGAGAAGCTGGAATAATGTCAGCACCAGTGATCCTAAAGGGCAGTTCGAGGGCTGAGAGCATCTCAGACCCTTCTGATGGGGTCCTGCTGGGAGAGCTGGGTGTGCCAAGGTGTGTGGGTGAGGGTCAGGGTGGCAGGACATGGCACTCGGTGTCCCCAGGACAGGGATCATCAGCACCATGAGTGCTCAGCCCTCGTGTCATGAGGGGCAAACAGGGTCATGGCTGAGACCCCTGGCTCCATCCTGCTCCCAGGGAGTCCTGCAGGGATGGGATCCTGCCCTGCTCCTGTCCCTCAGTGTGAGCAGGGCCACAGAGCAGAGCTCCTTCAAGCACAGCCTTGCAGCTCCTCTGGCACTGACCCACACCCTCTGTGGCACCGGGAATGTTTCCATCACTTCCACACACGGGGCTGTTCCCCTGCCCAGGAGGGACAGGGGTCACTGCCTGCTGTGACAGGAGGGTTTGTGAGCAATAAACACAACGAGCAGCCTGCCACAGGCTGCTCTTGTGGCCCAGCCACTCTCACAGGGCCTAATTTAGATCCTGGCAAAGCAACTCCTGCCTGCAGGCAGCTTCCAGCTCTGATTTGCAACACTTCTGATGTCAGCAAGGTCTTGAGCTCAATGGCCTTTGGGCACACACCACCACCCTCCCTGCGCTGCTCTGGAGGGGGATGTGGGATGGGAGCGGACCAGCAGCTCTGAACCTCTAACCCTGGTTAGACAGCAGGCAGAAAAGCGAGGTTTAACCTGCTCACCTGCCACAGCTTTGGGTGTTAGATGGCATGGGTCACTCACCAGCCCAGAAAGGAGGGACCCAGAAAGAGAAATCAACTGAAACATGACCAAGTCTCCCAATGCTGCAGTTGGAAGTCTGATTCTGTACTGAAAGAGCCTTTCTGAGGTGGTGGAGTCACTGTCCTTGCACGTTTAAAAAAAGCCTGGATGTGGCACTCTGTGCCATGGTTTGGTTGATGAGGAGGTGTTGGGTCATAGGTTAGACTCAATGATCTCAAAGGTCTTTTCCAACCTGGCTCTCCCTGTGATTCTGTGCGATTCTGTGATCACACACTGGGGAGAAAATGATTAAACTGAAGAGAAGCCTGGTGTCCTGTGCCCTGCTGCAGGAAAGAGGCTTCTCAGGACCACCTGAACCTTCTCTTGGGAAACCCAGTGCTTGGAAAGAGATCCGTGCCCGGCTTGTGGGGAAGAGCAGAGGGGGTGTTGGACCCAGAGGCTACGTGATGCAAAGGACTGGGGAGGTAATGTCCAGCGTGCTCCTCAGGGGCTCCAGCAGAGCTGTCAGGGGCCCCACTGTGCTCCTACCTGGCTGAAGTTGTCCAGGGCCTTGTGCAGGTTGGCGTGCATGCCGGTGGGGGCCTCGCTGGTGATTTTGATGGAGTTTTCCAGGATACCCTGGGGAATGACGTGGCTCTCCGGGCACGGCGCCGGCTCCGCGCTGACGAAGACGCGGAAATCCCGGTGGCTGCCCTCGCTGTGCTGCTCCAGCTTCTTCTCCAGAGAGCTCAGCCACTTGGCCACCAGGTGGATGTTCTGGCAGGGACAAAGGGGACAAGGCTTGGTCAGTCCCCCCGTTACACCCCCGTGGGGTGAGCAGGCACCAAACCCATCCCACCCATGGATGCGCTCTGGAATTTGGGACTTGTCCCAGGAGTGCCTGTGTGCAGCTCCCAGCCCCAAAGATCCATGTGCATCAAGAACATTTTAAAATTCAGAATAATCAATATAAATCAGCAGCAGAGCTGCAAGTGGCAGCTGGGCTGGTTGGGCTCTCAGTGCTGGAATTGTCCTCGTTTCAGCAATACCAGCTGATGTTACTCCTGGGGAGCAAAGTTGTTATTCCTGGGGAGAAAAGTTGTTATTCCTGGGAAGCAGAGTTGTTGTTCTTGGGGAGCAAAGCTGTTTTTCCTGGGAGCAAAGTTGTTATTCCTCCCCCCAACACCACCATGCTCAAATGAAAACATTTGTTCATTTTCATCAGAATTACAGTGAGGACCCTCAACAGCAAAGATGTCAAACAGGTGATTTCACAAAGTCCTTCAACACAAAAGGATTTATTTATTCATGCAACTAATTGGGCACATCTCTCAGAAGATTAAGCAGAATCGTGGGGAGATGGTGAAGTGGATGAAGTCAAGCCTCAGTTTTCCCCCTAGAGTCCTATACAGCGTTATGGTTTCCAGGCAAGAAAACAGCTTTTTGTTATATTAGGAATGGGATTTGTGGGCTAAAGTACCCGTGTTCTAAAGGCAGGTGTGCAATCTGAACTGGCTATGTTCACGGGCACTTGGGATGGTGATTTATCCCACCCAAAGAAAGGACAAGGAACTTGCTAAACCGAAATTAAAAGCAGCTGCCAGAAAGATAAACTGCTTGGAGGTGGCAAAGAAATTACATCAAGGAACCATATTAGAGGCTGAGAATAAATATATATCACCTAAAAATGGGGCCAGAAAGGAGCTCTCGTGGTTAAATAGCGGAGTAATGGAGATTATTAGGAGTAAAATTACATTCCTCACCAAGTGGAAGTTTTGTCCAAATGAGAAAAACAGAAAAGAGCACAAAATCCAGTCATGGTAAGGTGAAAAAGTACTATAAGAAGCAATATTTTGAAAACCATAAAAGCTAATAAAAAAGCCTTTTCCAGAAACCAGGAACCTACTAGAGAGTCTACAAAACTACAACATGATCGAGGTCTGCAGGGAGCGCCCATGAAAGGCCAGGCCAGCCCAGAGCAGCCCATATTTGCAGGAATATTCCCTGCAGAGCCTGGGGAGGCTCTCACAGTTACAGCCTGGTGGAGTACCTGAAGCCCTGAGGCTGGAAATGTCCCTGAAGATCATCCATCCCACCCTCCTGCTCCGAGCAGGGCCAGCTAGAGCAGGTTGTTAACCGTGTCCAGTTGGGGTTTTTGGATATCTCCAAGGCTGAATCTCCACAACCTGTCTGGGCAATGTGTGCCAGTGTTCAACCACACTCACAAAAAAAACCAAATTAAATTTTAAAATAGCATAATATAGGGAAATGAAATGAAATGAATGTTTAAGGGAAATTTGTACCTCAATTTTAGCCCTTTGCTTCTTGCTCGTTCACTCAGTACCATTATGAAGAGCCTGACTCCATCTTCTGCACTTCCCCTGCCACGAGGGATTTAAACACACCAACAAACCCCTCTGAGCCAAACCCCAGCTTCTGGAGGTTAAACAAGCCCAGCCTCTTCTCAAATAACAGATGCTTCTATCTCTCAATTGTTGGAAAGACTCTTAAGCTGAAGCAGCAGACAAAGAACTGTTTAGAGAAGTCGATGAGGTAATAAATAGCAAGAGGTCTCTAGGAGCAGATGGTCTCACCCCAAAAGGACCCCAGAAGTGGAAGGTCAGGAGGCAGCAGCCAGCCTGGCAGGGGCTCCAGCAGGACAGGAGTCACTCCCCAACAGCACGAGTTAGGAATAACCAGGAATCTCCAAGTTCAAACCCATTTTAGAGAGCTAAACTGAGGCTATCACAGTCTGAGCTGTGTGTGTTGTTGGGGCTGGGGTGGAGCTGCTGTCCCCAGGAGCTGCCCCAAGCTGGGGTTGATCTGTCCTGGAGCAGTGCTGGTCACTGGGAGGGGTCAGTCCCTGCTGAGCAGGGTGGACATGGCCAAGGGACCAGGCTGGGGGGACAAGGAGCTGTCCCAGCTGACCCCAGGGATGTCCCAGCCATATGGAATCCTGCTCAGCACAGAGCAGGAGAAGGAGGAATGTCGGGAGGGATGGTGTTTGCCTTCCCCAGTCACCACGGGGTGTGACAGAGCCCGGCTGGCTGGGGATGGCTGAGCCCCTGCCCACCCAGGGGAATGGGGAATGAATTCCTTGCTTTGCTTCCTTGCCTGGGTGGCTTTGGCTTTCCCCATTAAACTGTCTGGACCTCAGCCCATGAGTTTTCTCACTGTTAACCCCACATTCTCCCCCATCCCACCCCTGGGCAGTGAGGGAGCAGCATGTGGGGCTCAGTTTCCATCTGGGTTAAACACAGCAGCTCATCCCCATGAACTCCTTTCTTGGGGGCAGGAGAGGGGATTTCTCCAGGCACCCCCCACACCAGCATGGAGCAGGAATTGTCTCTGTGGGGTCACTGTATCCCCAGGCATGGATTTTCATCAGAACCAGCTGGTTATCTTCCCAAAACCAGTATTGCTGCAGGCAAAAGGAAAGGTCTCACAGGCTGCCAACCAGTTAAAACACAGGTACCGGAGTAGGAAACTACTGGTGGAGTTTTGACTTCTCACCAGATCAAAAACCATCTGAAAGAGCAAATGATTGGTGAGCTGACAAAATTACTCATAAGACAAAGTCATTTCGAGCCCTGAAAATAAAGCCTGGTAGCGAGGAACTGCAGGAGGATGCCATCACTCTAAGTGACTGGCAATGACACTGCAGAAGGAATTCAGCGCTGATAGATGCAGAGTAATGCACTCAGGAAAACAACCCCAGCTACAGATACACACACTGACGGGTCCAAAATTAACTATTATCACTCAGGGAAGAGATCTCAGAGTCCTCACAGTTGTTTCCTGCAAATAACACTTCAATGCTTAACAATGCAACAGCAATCAAATGCCAACAAAGGAGCAGAGAATAAAGCTGCAGACATTGTTTTGCCACTCCATAAATCCATGGTGGGCCTTCATCATGTAAACAGCACCCAGCTCCCACTCCTCTTAGCTCCAAGAGGATTGAACTCCCACAAAAGGAGACACTCCATCAATAAAGGCTCGCCCATTTGGAGGGAGCAGAGGCTGGGGCAGAGGGAGGGAGTGAAGGGTGAACAGAGCAGGCTGAAAGCTTTGGCAGAAAAGTGGAAGAGCGTTTTCATATGACACAGAACTAAACTGCCAATTTACTGCTTCAGGGTGCTCTGGGAGTTGAGAGAATCACAGAGTGGAGCTGAGCTGGAAGTCACAGAGAGAAACAGAATCCTTAATGCTGGAAAAAACCCTAAAATCACCAAACCCAACCCCCACCCCAGCACCAGCACCATTAACCCGTGTCCCCAAGTTCCACATCCACATGGGTTTTGAACACTTCCAGGGATGGTGATTCCATTACTGCCCTGTTCCAACATCTCTGCACACCTGCACTATTTCCACCCCCCTCGCTGAGGCTGTGGATGTGCCTGGGGCAGGCAGGAGCCGGGCTGGCAGTGCCTTGAGCCACACAGGGACTGGTGCCACACAGGGACACCCCGGGAGCTCCCTCATGGGAACACAGAAACCTCTTCTGGCTTTCCTGGTAGAGGGTGCAGGTGCCTCCTGTGAGGTTTCTGGTGAGCTACGTATGCAGACATCCCAGCTGGGACCGGAGAAGAGGATGAACATGGTGGGAAGGAAAAGCTGAGCTCCTGTAGGCTGGGACAGAGTGGCGGCTGCTGTCACTGTTATCAGGATTTGAACCTGCTGGAGGGATGGGTCAGCACTCAGAGATGGACCAAGGGGTGTGAGCCAAGGAAATTGTTGTTTGGGGAAGCCACAGACACTTTGCTGCCTCCGGTTCTGTTGCCCCAAGTCTGACTGGCATGGCTGCGAACAGTATTTGTTATTAAGAACTGCAGAAATTCAGTCCCCTTCCCTGAAATGAGTTAGGGTTGTGCTCGTATTACGTGGGTGAAAAGGAGTTTGGGGTGTGGGGGGAGATGAGAGGAGATGCCTGGGCAAAGGGATCGTGTTCTGGGGTTGTTTTCTCGCAAACAAGGACTGTGTGAGGAGCAGCAGACAGAATGCAATTACACCTGAGTGCTGCTGCACCAGCGCTGGCCTGATGCACTCAGGCTTTCCGGAGATGAGATCATCCCCAGGGCCCAGACAACCAACTCACTCTACAAACACAAGTCAAACAGTCAGGACTGAAACCTGCAACCAAAGTGGTTCCAACACCACAGAGATCTAATAAAACAGGGGAAGAGCTCAAGAAAATATCAAGAGAAAACTCATGCATTAAGTATCAGTTTAATCATAGTCTGCATATCTGACCTTAAGTGTTTTCATCTCTAATTGGTAGTTTCTTCCCACATCTGCTTTTGTGGTGTTAGATAGCTCAAAAATAATTGCTTTTGCTTGTGTTGACATGACACCAGTGATCATTATTTGTGGGTATCACTGCCTGCTAACAGCCAACTTAGGGAATATTTCCAGCCCTGTGATAATTGAGCGCATTTATATCCTGTCCTTTTGTGATAGAAGGGATGAAAGAGAGGAACAGATGCAGCAAAACATGGGCTGGTACTAAGAATTCATAATTCCAATGAATATATCTGCCCAGGCCGGGCAGAGAGGCTGTGGGAGGGATTCACAGGGTGGAAGGAAACTTTGCAAATTAATTCCCAGCAGTCAGAAAACAAAACCTGAGAGAGCACGGCTGAGGAGAGCACGGGGAGGAGAGCACGGGGAGGAGAGCACGGGGAGGAGAGCACGGGGAGGAGGGCAGGGTGAGGAGAGCACAGGGAGGAGAGCACAGCCGGCCACTGTGTGGAGAGATGTGCCAGCTACCAACAACCACCAGCCAGCGTGGGCAGCCTGAAACACAGACCGTCCACACTGACCGTCCACACTGACCGTCCACACTGACCATCCACACAGACCGTCCACACTGACCGTCCACACTGACCATCCACACTGACCACCCACTGACCATCTGGACCATCTACACTGACCATCCACTGACCATCCACACTGACCATCCACACTGACCATCCACACTGACAATCCACTGACTGTCCACACTGACCATCTGCTGACCATCCACTGACCGTCTGCTGACCATCCACACTGACCATCCACTGACCATCCACACACCATCCACACTGACTGTCACTGACCATCCACTGACCATTCACACTGACCGTCTGCTGACAATCCACACTGACTGTCCACGCTGACCGTCTGCTGACCATCCACTGACCATTCACACTGACTGTCACTGACCACCCACTGACCATCCACTGACCATCTGCTGACCATCCACACTGACTGTCCACACTGACTGTCCGCTGACCATCCACTGACCATCTGCTGACCGTCCACACTGACCATCCACACTGACTGACACTGACCATCCACACTGACCATCCCCACTGACCATCCCCCTTGATCATCCCCGCTGACCATCCCCTGTACACTGACCATCCCCACTGGCCATCCCCTGCACACTGACTGTCACTGACCACCCCTGCTGACCATCCCCACTGGCCATCCCCGCTGGCCATCCCCTGCTCTCAGAGCAGGTGCTGCAGGCTGAGGCGCTGTGGGCAGGGCTGGGCTGGGGTGCACGTGCAGGAACATGGGAGCACCAGAGGCCTTTCCCTGGGGGGTCCCTCCCAAGCCCCTCTGTGTGTCTGCCCTTCACAAGGCGGAACATAAAGCACAGGCGTTGCCACGGTAACCATCAGAAATAGCACCACATGTACACAAAGCAGCACACGCTCCCCTCCCTGTGCTGGCAGCAACTGGGGACCCTGCCCCTCTCTGAAAGTACCCCTCTCCTTCAGGCCTTGTCACAAATCACCTCCTGTGACAAGGAGAGCTGGTTGTTTTCACAGAGTCTCGTTCTCCTGTGAGATCTCTTGGAAAATGTTTCCCGTTGTTCCACCCCTGTGCCGGCCGGGCTGCACAGCCAGGCCACCCACACTGCCCGTGCTCACTGGTGCTGCTGGGGGACCCCGAGGGACAGGGAAGGGCTCTGCTGTTCCCAGGTTTGGGGTGGGGATGAGATGTAACCGGCCTGGCCTGGGACGTGCTGTCAAAATCACAGTCATGGAATGGTTTGGGTTGGAAGGGACCTCAAAGATCATCCAATTCCAACCCCTTGTCAGGGGCAGGACCCGGGGTCCTGGGGGCACTGAGCTGTCCCTGAGCCAGCAGAGTGTCCTGGGGTCCCAGGGACACCGAGCTGTCCCTGAGCCAGCAGAGTGTCCTGGGGTCCCAGGGACACCGAGCTGTCCCTGAGCCAGCAGAGTGTCCTGGGGTCCCAGGGGACACCGAGCTGTCCCTGAGCCTGCAGAGTGTCCTGGGGTCCCAGGGGCCAGTGGGTCAGGGAGTGATCCTGCCCCTCTGCCCTGCTCCTGGAGCTGTGCCCAGCCCTGGGCTGCCCAGCTCAGCTGGGACAGGGAACCACTGCAGAGGGTCCCGTGAGGGCCACGAGGATGATGAGGGGACTGAGGAAGGGCTGAGGGAGCTGGGGCTGCTCCCCTGGAGAAGAGACAGCCCAGAGGGCACCTCATCCCTGTGTCCCAACGCCTCAGGGCCGGGGGCCGAGCAGCCGGGGCCGGCCGGATCCCAGCAGTGCCCAGGGACAGGACAGGGACACCGGGCACAGAGTGACACCCAGGAGGCTCTGTGTGAGCAGGAGGAGAAACTTCTCCTCTGTGGGGGTGCCAGAGCCCCGGGACAGCTGCCCAGAGAGGCTGCCCAGGGCTCCTTCCCTGGGGATGATCAAACCCACCTGGATGTGACCCTGTGCTCCAGGTGACCCTGCTGGAGCAGAGGGGTGGGAGCAGAGGATCTCCAGGGGTCCTTCCAACCCCAGCCATCCTGGGATTCTGTGATTTATGATACAGTGATGAATCTCACACAGGTTTGCTCCAGGAGCTCACTGTTACTCAATTTAACACATGAACCTGACTCAGTGAAGCAGCAACCTAGGAAAATGGAAAGATGCTCAAGAATTAAATTAACTTGATCACAAAGAGAGGGAAGTGACATTTTGGCTAATGGATGAAGACTACAATTAAACTGGGAATATCTAACGTCTGAACTCTTCCCTCCATCAGTGCATTCAGACGTGCATCTGAACAAACACAAGCAAATTCCACTGCGTCTTTGCTGGTAAGCTGATAAAGCTCATTTGGTGACTGTGGTGGCCACTGGATCAGCAAAAGGCTTCTGAGGGGGAAACCGAGCAGACACAGCTTGTGCTAACTCATAGCTTAGTGCAAAGCTCCTTCCTGCCTGCACAGAGGAGACTGCAGGCATCAGAGAAACCAGATCCATGGATAACTCAGCATGGGAAGGCAGAGATCACAGAGTCACTGAGGCTGCAGGCACGTCTGGCATCCCCCAGTCCCAGCCCTCTGCTCAAAGCAGTGGCAGGCAGTGCACGTGGCCCAGGAACATGCTCAGGTGCCCTGTGGATGAAAACACCACAAACTCTACAGGCAACATCCAGTGTTTGGGAAATCACATGGGAAAAAAGATTGTATTTATGTTTAAATGGAATTTCCTGGATTTCAAGTGGTCCCCATCACCCCTGGTCCTGCCACCACACACCACTGGAGAGAGTCTGCTCTTCACTCCTCACCATCCAGGGGGATGGAATCCCCAGGTCATCTCTTCTCAAGGCTGAACAATCCCCAGCACTGCACAGAGCCTCACCAGAGCATCTCCAGCTGTGGGGCCCAGCTGTTCCTGCCCCCCAGAGCCGTGAGGAGCTGACAACGAGCTCTGGCTGCACTTCCAAATGGTACCCACCCCTTGCTTCCAAGCCTTCCAAACCTAAGAACTGTTGCTAAGGAGACCCAGAGGCTGAGCCCGCTATCAAATGGGGCTTTGTGGAGCTCAAAGATCAGGCTCAGCTCCTCAGTGCCAGGAACAGAGCAGCTGCTGGGCTTGAGCTGGGCTGTTCCTGCAGCCCTCAGGTAACAAAGGCTCCTTTAAAGAGCTGCACTTTTGCCTCAGGGGCTCCTATTTTGCAGCTGGACCATCTGTACTTGTAGAGAATAATTTTAGCTCCGGGCTTCACTCTCCTCATCTGTCAGCACCCTGTACCAGGGCTCAGCAAAGCTGAAGCCACCAGACAAGAACAACACTGGTGCTAAAGGAGCAGGGAGCTGCTGGCCAGGCTCTGCCAGGGTGAGGGAGATTGTCTTCCCATGGAAATGAAGGGTTGGGTGGATTTCTGCTGTTCTCTCCCATAAAATGAGTCATTTATGAAAACCTATGAATTTTCAGTGAGCTGAGAAACTTTGCAGTTCCCAGGACAGGCATGGATGCTTTTGTCTTCATTTCACCTCCTGCTGTGTCAGGAGGCACCAGGACTGAGAGGAGCTGGCCCTAGGACAGCAGCCCTTCCCAGCACAGCAGTGATCCTGCTCCTGTAATCCAATAAGAACCTCCCAGCTGCCTCAATACCCTTTAACTCCCACAAACCTAATTCCCCGACTCCTTAGTGCTCAAAGTCCTTGACTCTCATTATGTCAGGTCCCAATCAAGGACCAGTAATGAGCCACGTGTGTAAAAGCCACCCAGATGATCCCCTCAAGTGTTTGTCCTGGACAATGTGAGTATGAGAAGCTCTGCTCCACATGAGCTGAGCTGTTGGTCAGGGGATAGCAAAATACAGAAGTAAAGCTAACAGTTGCTTTTTGTCTGCTCAGAAACAAATGGGAAGCCTGGGTATAACTGTGCTGTGGGTGGGATACAGCCTGGAAATAATGAGTTTAATTAATCTGGGTAAAATTACCCCGAGTGCCTCTTGAGATCTGCTCTGTCCTCTCTTTTATTAGTAATGCAATGATCCACAAATCCTGTGATGTTTCTGTAAATTGAGTTGTCTGTGGCATTCCAGATCTTGTACAAACACTGCTGGAACTGGTTGTGAGGTATTTGTCACCAAAACCTTGCCGGAAAGATCCTGCCAGAGGATCTTTCCGTAAGAAAGAAACCATAAGGCAAATATTGCTCTGATCCCCCTCTGACTGCAATGGCAGGAGAATCCTTTGTGGGACCCCTCCTCACTGACTCCCACGGGGATGAGTTTGGGCACTGGTTTTGCCAAAGGTCAGATTTTCAGCCTTCAGAAGGTGCTTCGTCCAACCTCCTAAAGCCCAGTTTGGCCAGAGGGTGCTTTCCTGCCGTGGAAGTTGCTGACCCTACAGGAGTTCTGTCAGACCAGGGGTTCCTGCCTGCCAATGTAGGAGACACACCTTGAGCCTCTCAGGCTGCTCTCCCTCCTTCTCCTGTTCCATGAAGCTCCAGCCCCTGGGAGGAGCTGGGAATGCAAAGTGAGATGCAGAGACAGGCTCTGGAGCGGAGCAGCCTGGCCTGGCTGGGTGACAATGAAGTGCCTTTGCTTTGCTGTCACTCCTCCAAATGCTGGAACTGGGGCTGCCTGCCCCAAACCCTGCTGGACGTGCCCAGCTCTGTCCCAAGGGTGAAGTGCCACCAAGGCAGACTCCAGCTCCTCGTGGGGCCCTCAGTGCTGGATTGCTCAGGAATCTGGGATTAGGAACAAAAGCAGAAAGAGCTCTGAGCTCTGTGTTGAGCCACTCTTGCCCACACCCCGTTACTCCAGGCCAAGCACAGCACAGAACTGGAATATTTGCCTGTACGAGGTGTCACCAGCTCTGTGACTACACCAGGGGCAATCCCAGATGTCTGAGTGACCCTGACCCAGCACTGGCACCTGGAATCCTGTCCCCAGGGCCACTGGGGGACTGCTGAGCCTGCCCCATGCAGCAGAGCACCCTGACCCTAACCCAGCTGGATCGAGCTCCTCTCTGAGCGCAGGGGGAACCTGAGACAGTCACACCTGGAAAACCAGCCAGCCCAACCACCAACATTCTTCTTGTACAGAAATCTGATTTCTTCTCATTTAATCACAGAATCATAAAATCATGGAATGGTTTGGGTGGAAAAGGACCTCAAAGCCCATCCAGTGCCACCCCTGCCATGGGCAGGGACACCTCCCACTGTCCCAGGCTGCTCCAAGCCCCAATGTCCAGTCTGGCCTTGGGCACTGCCAGGGATCCAGGGGCAGCCCCAGCTGCTCTGGGCACCCTGTGCCAGGGCCTGCCCACCCTCCCAGGGAAGGATTTATTCTCCTTTACCTTTCAGTGTCTGCTGAGATCTCTTACTGCTTGCTCTGACCACCAGAGAAGATGGGAATGGATGTAATAAAAATGCTTCAGGCCCCCAGTGCTTGTCTGTTAGCACTGAAGCAGCACATGGAGACTGGCACTGCTGACAGATCCTTTACAGCAGCACACAGGCGTTGTAGAAAATAACTCTTCACTCTGCATTACTGAACAGCTCAAAAAGCTGCATCCTTCCTTCTGCACCACCTCAAAGGCAGATGCCAGGATTGCAGCCCTCTCTATATTAAAAGCTCCAGAGAAGCTCAGCATTGTTTACCTCAAAGGGAGCTTGCAAGAAAAAAAAAAAAAAGCAAAAATTAAGATCAAAATATCAAGGGTATTTAATTTCAATTCGTAACCAGGCCTGAGGGCTCAGATCAGGACTCAGAGCTTTGTCTTAATCTAATTTTATGCAAACAATTCAGTGATAATAAAAGTTTATATAATCCACATCAAGGAAATCAGAGGGGCTCCCAAAACCTGTAATGAGAGCTGACATCACCGAGTGCACATCAGCAAACCCAAGCACTCACTTAACAAGCAGCTCCTGAGAGCACTTGACAGAGACAGAGCTCCCTCCGCACCCCAGCAGGCTCTGAAGCACTTTGTGGGGTTGTGATGAGAGCTGGCAGCATTTCCCTGGTTTGGGGTGGGCAGAGGAGCCAGCCCCACTGCAGAGTTTCCTCCCTGAGTGGCCCCTCCATGCTCATTGAGGTGCAGGGGGACTTTTGGGCAGCAGGCAGAGAACGAGTCCAGGGGCTCCCAGAACAGAGCTCTTCATTCATTCCTGGAGCAAATAAAGGCGCAGGGAAGTGCAGCACAACCTCCTGCTCGTGCACACCCCACAGACAGCTCCAGAAACCCAAACTGGCAGGGCCTGATCAAAGCAAGGGATGGCAGCAACTCAGGGAGAGGCGGCTGCTTGGGACACACAGTGTCCCATGGCCCCAGACAGGCATGGCAGGCTGTCCTCATGGCAGTGGGACAAGCCGGGAGAAGGGCAGCACTGGCCAGTGACCCCATACCTGAAGGATGACCCAGTGACCCTCCTTTGCAGCCAGGTCCAGAGCTTGTTCAGCCACCGCTTCTTGGCCTTGCCCAAGGGAAACGTTGTGGAGGTTCCTGTGGTTGAAGGTGTAGCCCAGTTTCTTCCCTAGGAGGGAACAAGGAGTGAGTTCAGCACCCTGGAGGGGAGGCAGGGCCGGGCCCCAGCACAGCCAGGCAGAGTTCCCTCGTACCCCACCTCACACATGAGCTATCCCATTCCTGATATCAGCTCTCCCGTCTCATTCTCTTGGCTCTCACCCACTCCTTGCCCAAGTGCTCAAACAGCAGCAGCTTCTCCCAAACTCTTTTAATTACAGAGCAGCATCCACACAAAGGTACGTTGTTACACAGTGCTTCTTGTTTAAAGAACATTATTCCCCTGCAACCTCGTGTAAAAACACATTTTACTGTGAGAAGAAATTAAAATCTTTTCCTGCTGATTAACCAGGCTTTGAACACCCACAGCTGGGTGGGGAAAAGCCCCTGCAATGCAGGCTGGGTGCACCAGCTGGGTTTGGGGAGGGCAGCTGGAATGCAATCCGTGTGAGCTTCCTGTGGCCTCAAGCAAGGTGTCTGGGACCTGGAGAGCAGTGAATCCCTCCAGATTTCTCATGGAGCACCACTGGAGTTGCCTTCCTGTGGGAAGGCCCCAGTGGAGTCAGCACAGGCCATGGGAAGGGGTGGTTTGGGAGCCACCCGGACACCTCCCAGTGTCCCTCCACCTCTGCACTGCAGGCTGGGAACCCCAAACCCCTGTCACTCACTGCCCTGCTCTGGGGGAAGCATGGCAGCTCTTCAGTGTCCCTTCATGTGGTCTGTGATGATCCTTCAGCCTCCCCTGGTCTCTCTGGAGCATCCCAGATCGTTTCTGTGCTCACGGCTGCAGATCTCCTGGCCAGGTTTGGAATCTGTCATCCACAGACAGAGCAGCCCCGCTGCTGTCCCTCTCACAGGGGAACCAGCTCTCCCAGACAAACCCCAGTTTGAGCTGCCAGAGGGAACAGCCCCACGAACATCCCCCAGGATGGGCTGGGCTCAGCCAGGGAGTCAGGACTCATCCCCACACGCTGATCCCTGGGGATTGCCCACACTTATCTCTGCATGCAGGTTTGCCTTCCTGCAGACGGTGCAGCCTGAATTCCCGATTCCTGCTAAAAGCAGGCAAGCTTTAGAGTGAAACAAAGAAAAGATTTGTCTTGCAAGGCTTAGGAACCATCTCGTGGGACAAGATTGGAAAGAGCTGGCCATGAGGAGAACAAACCTCCAAACTCCAGCTCTCTGCTGAGCCTCACCACAGCTTCCCCTGGGATACAGCTTCCCACATTTTAAAGTTTCCAGTTCTCTTTCCCACACTCTCTGGCTGCTGCCAACTTTGAAAGCTGCTGATCTTCTCCTTTGCCTTCAAGATCCACTGTCTCGAGAGGGGATGGGGCAAATCACAGAACCAGGGCACTACCCCAAACCAGATGACCAATAATAAATGAATATTGGTTGTTCTTTTCACTGCAGAGGGATATCAGTGAGCCTGCCCTGGCAATGCCAGCCCTGCCCCTCCTTGCTGGCTGCAGAAGGGAGGGGATGGGCACTCAGGAAGGGCACAAAGCTCCTCCAGCCCACGGTGTTTGCTGCAGGGCCCTCCCTGTGACACCAAGGAAAGGTGCCATGAGTGGGCAGCATCTGCAAGAAGCTGACTGCCATTCACAGGAATCATCCTGCACTTTAATAAAACCTAATGAAAGACAGAGAAAATACCAATAACGAGCCAAACACAGCCCCAGAGAGGCAGCTCGAAGGCCAGTGCAGCTGCTCTGTAGCAATGATTTTATTTCATTGCTTCTCTTCTCACTTTTTCTTGCTGTAGCTTTTCTGGCTGACTGACCCCAGGTGCTCAGCTATGCTCATCTTTACAATTCCAATTAAACCACTCATGGGTTGATTTTAGTGCTTCATTGCCCATACAAGGAACTAACAGTGAGAGACAGGATCACCAACGTGGCTCCGAAAGGAAGCCAGGGACGTGACAGGAGCTCCCTTTGGGGGGGGGGTCCCTTCAATTCCCAGTAATGACACCTGGTTTGGGGGCAGAAGGAGCCTCAAATGCAAAGCTAAGCCCAGGAATTCCCCACAGTGAGCTGCCTGTGGCTGAGGCTGCACCAGGTTTAACAGCTCTGACAGCTGCCCCTGGGAATGTGGGCAAAGGATCACTCCAACTTTATTTTGGGATGGCCCAGAAGGCAGAGAGGAAAAGGAACCCACAGGTCATTGTTCTCCTGCCCTGGTCTGTGCCAGCCTGGATGATGTTGAGTCCTGGGACTGTCCAGCCCCAAAGGCATCAGATTCCTCTGCTCCAGAGGGATGTTCAGGATGAAAATGAGAATTTTTCCACAGTGGAGCCAAGACCCAGAGCAAATTCTACACAAGGGTGGCTTTGCAGCACAGCAGTGGCTGCAGCACAAGGGCATCAGTGCCTTCTCTAGGGAGGCATCTCCCAGAAGCCCCTTTGGCTTTGGAGCCAGCTGACAGCTCCACAGCTGACCATCCACATGGAAATCAGCTCAGGAAGGACGGGAAGAAAGCCTGGAAACTTTGCCATAAAGCGGCAATCTGTTACAGGGAGCTGTTGCTTATTTTTAGTTATCATAAAATCATAGAATAGCAGGCTGGAAGGGACCTCAAGGGTCCTCTGGTTCAACCTTTCCTGGTAACAAGCATCTGACAGCATGTGAGATATCTCTGACGTAAATTACAGGTTGTGCACAAACCCAACTCAGAGATTGTTGCAGTGCGAACCACACTGGGAATCCAGGCAGTGCAGGAGAGAGACAAGTTTAATTTAAATTTAAGATGAAAATCCAAGAAACGTTAAGAAAAACAATAAAACCATCCCAAAATCCCGTCGCATCCTCGCACAATTATCTGGTTTTAACATATTACTTCATTATCTACAAAGAGATGAGGAAAAAAAAAACCCCAACGAAACAGGCATGTCGTGCTAAGATAATAATGCAGCAGATAAGCAGCAGTGCTGAGGTGTGCCTAGAGACAGGATTTATTTATTTACCGTGTTTCTCCACATCCTTCAGTGGGTCCACTCCTGGGGACAGGATAAAGAACATCGGGGTTCCAGGCCCTGATTCCTCAAAGGTTGTGGCAAAATCCAGGGATCTCCCCACCACGTATTTGCTGCCCAGCTTTTCTTCTACAAAATCTCTGCCAGAGAGAAACAACTTTTGCCAGCTTGTTCAGAAAATGCAGATTCCCCTGCAAATAATCAGTAAATCATCATGGAATCCCAGATCATGAAGGATTGAGAAGACTTCCAAGGTTATCGAGTGCGACCAGTATCAAGCACCACCGTGTTCACCATAACCCATGTCCTCAAGTGTCCCACCCACAGGTTTTTTGAGCACTTCCAGGGATGGTGTCAGGGTTTGATAACCCTTCAGCTGGAAGAGTTTCCCCTGATATTCAAACTAAACCTCTTCTGGTGCAACTTGAGGCTGTTTCCTCTGGTCCTGTCCCTGTTCCCTGGGAGCAGAGCCCGACCCTGCATCCTCCTGTCAGGGAGTTGTGCAGAGCCAGGAGGCCTCTCCTGAGCTCCTTTTCTCCAGGCTGAGCCCCTTTCCCAGCTCCCTCAGCCACTCCTCATACGACCTGTCCTCCAATTAGTTTCCAATTTTGATGACTCAAGCGATTTAGAAACTGAAATTAGGAAAACAAACATGAAATATTTGTGGAGAGGATCTGCAAGCTGGGCTTGCAGGGCTGTCCCTCGGGAGCAACGCCGGGCCCTGTGTACAGGGCAGGGATGCCCCAGGAGACACCAGCTCCTGACAAACAGAGGGAAGTGAGAATGGGGAGCAGTGGGAGCTGCCAGCCCAAGGCTGCACTCAGAAGCACAATGCCTTGATTGTGACTCAGGAATCTCAGGAGAAAAGAAATAAGTTAAGGTACGAGATACAAGAACCAGCCACGTGCTTTGCAGTCCGAGCAGCCTTCCAGAGGAAGCACCAATCCACAGGAAGTCCAGATGATTTACACAATTACTTTGATCTGGAAAGCTGAAAGGGAAGGGCTCTAAGAATATCTGGAGCATGGGAGTGACAAGGAAAAATACAAGGGAGTGAACAGGGAAAGGTTCAGCTCCACAGCAGCTGCCGGAGCAGAGCACGGCGCATGGAGAATGTTCTGGCTGGATTCCCCCAGGGTGAGCTCCTGACATCACTGCTTTACAAAGAGAGAGACACTGAACACTGATTCACAGGTAGGAATGTTATATCCAAAGCCCAGGAATGCTGCTGGAACGCAGGTGGATTACTCAGGCCTTTTGAAGGCAGCCAAATTCTTTCTAAGAGAGCTGAGAAGCTCCTTCAAGGACTGGTGAGAGGCAGTTGGAACAGAAATGCCTAAGGGATTGCAAAAAAAAAAAAAAATCTTCCATGTTTTTGGTGCCTCTTTCAAGTAGAATTTCTGTTCAGGGTCAAGATTTGCTAAATTGCTGCTGGAAAGCTTCAGGTCACAAAATTTCACAAAGTCCATCAGATCCAAGGTCACAACATTCTTGTTTTACCTCAGGTCTCAGGTCTTTGAAACGGTGTCCTGGGGACTCAGCAGCACAACTGATGTGAGAGGGAGGCTCCCAGGTGGGACCCCAGCGCAGCAGAGGGAAGGCTGGAGGAGTCCCTACGTGTGGTGCCTTTCAAACAAGGTGTCCCCGGGGCTGGGTCACCATATCAGCAGCAGGAGATGAGAAATGGGGCCAGAAGAAAAATAAAAATGTATCCTGCAAGCCAAGTGGCTGTCTGAGGGCTGATCTGTGCTGCACACACCCACAGCTGCCCATGAGCCCTTCTCTGGGCAGTGAGTGCAATGACCATGGAGGCACCAGAGCCCTGAGTCCTGCTGCACTGTCCCCACGGTCTGTCCCTAAGGCAGTGCTCCTGCAAGGACTTCACCATGACGAAGCCACACCTCACCAGAGGCTGCTGGACTGACCTGACCTCATCGAGGATGTGGAGGAGTGGGAGCACAAGGTGCTACCAGCAGCTTTTGGCTGATGTTCTTCAATAAGATTGAAGGATGAAATGGATATTTACAGGGGAAAATCCTTCAGGGAATTACAGTTGTTGGTGCACTGCTGGCCCTGAAGCTCTAAGGAGTGAGTCAGGGTAAGAGGGGCTTCTCCTGATGGCTCCTTAGGCCAAGGGAATGAACCAGACTGGGCAAACATTCCCAGGGATCTGCTAGGAAGAGTGGCTGCAACACCCAACTTCCCAGGCCATGAAATGCAAGAAGCCTGTACAGGGCTGGATCATCTTAAATCCCGAAGAAATCCTATACCATCATCATAGAGCTGTGATGTGGGATACAAAGGTCCTCACACCTTTCTGAGCAGCAGCTGGAAATGAGGTGGGAGTATTCCAGGGCATCTAAAATCCCCCTGGCCACCTGTGGTTGGGCTAAAATATTGCTCCTAAAATGCACCCAAGGTCTGGACAGGGCCCTCAGAGGGATGGGAAGATTTGGACTGGTCACGGTGTCCATGGATCCCTGGTGAGGTGTTTAATGTTGGCACACTGAAGTGTTGATAACTCAGGTGTATTTCCAGAAGCATCTCCAAAGCCCTGGGGAAGGCTCAGTGAACAGTTACTGTTTGCACATTTGTGTCCTCGAGATAAGAGACAAAACAAAACAATACAAAAACCCATTTAAATACTCCTGTGCAAACAGAGAAGCTTGACATGCCCAGAACCCTAAAAATATCCAGCCAAGCTTTTGAACTTGGATTCCCTTTTCATAAAAGAGAGATATGAAAGGGGCTGAAATTTGATGTTCCAGTTATTTCTGAGCTGTGTGAGTAAGAAAGAAATGAATTTTAGTTGCATAAGTTGCACCTAAAATTTCAAGAGCTTATTTTACTCAAGCTAAACAACAACAGGAAAACCAGTATTTTCAGCTGAGGGACACATGGAGAATCCAGCCATCAGAGTAAGAAACGAAAAAGAAGATGGATTAGTATTAGTACTATGATAAACTGTAGTATTTATTCTAATAAAAAATAATACCATTGACCACGGGGAGACTTCACTCAGTCTTGTCTGTGTTTTTCTGTGAACTTTAAAGCACAAACAGATGTCGTTCATGCACTGAGTAATACACGCTGCTGTGTGCACATCAGGTGGTGCAGGAATATAAACTACTGGAGAAGCAGGGGCATGAGAGACATCACAGAAATGTCAAGACATTGGACAGAGAAGGGAAAACCAAATCCTAATGGAGTGAAAGACCTTTAGGTTGTCCTGGAACAAGAATGTTGCTTTTGCATAACTTTGGGAAGTTTAGCCTCGCCCAGTTACCTTCACTACATAATTTACCACTACAACTTTCAGAACCAGCAGCACATAAATTTTGCATTTTACAGAAAAGAAAAAAAAAAAAGAGTGAGAAAACCTCTATAAGACTTTCTTTTACTTCTCCTCTTTATTCCGGTGCCTAAGAAGCAGCCAAAAATTACCTAGTAACTAAAATGGATGTTATTGAACTCTAGAGGTTGTGATGACCACCCAGACTGCAGCAGATGTGTAACACCTGGATGGTGATTCTCATCTCTGACTTGGCAGGTCTGCTCCCACCCAGTGCTGGTTACACTGCTCCATCCCTGCTGCTGACAGTGAGCTTTGATCCCACTAACCAAGAAATTCCACTTAAACCCAATGTGTTGATTGGCTTGCAGAGTTCAGACATCACAGAATCCCAGAATGGGTTGGGTTGGAAGGGACCCCAAAGCCCATCCAGTGCCACCCCTGCCATGGCAGGGACACCTCCCACTGTCCCAGGCTGCTCCCAGCCCCAATGTCCAGCCTGGCCTTGGGCACTGCCAGGGATCCAGGGGCAGCCCCAGCTGCTCTGGGCACCCTGTGCCAGGGTCTGCCCACCCTCACAGTTCCTTCAAGACCCCTTGATAGGAAACCATATCACAGAACTCACATCCTAAAAATGTACTGACATTCACAAATCCAAAGAGAGCCCTGAATTGCTCCTGCTCCCCACAAAGCCCAGCCCCAGAGCTGCCCCTGGGCCCCACCTGAGGGCGCAGGGGACGCGGTCGGGCCGCAGGGCTCTCATGATGCACAGGCGCTGCAGAGCTGACTTGTTCTTCCAGTCCTGGGGGAACCTCTCCTTTTCAGGACACTCCGACTCCACAAATTTCTTCCACCGTTTTGCAGACCCTTCGATATCCCGATCCAGGTTTCTGAATTCCTCCATGGATGAGAGAGCCTGCAAAAATTCAAGGAAGGTCAGGAAGAACAAGCCTATGTGCCTCTGAACCATTCTTCTAACGCTACTGACTCCTCATGGTTTGCTCCATCAGGGAGCTGGAGTCTGGCAACCACAGCCAGAAACCCATCAGGAGCAGATTTTGTCCATTCTCCTTGGAAGAGACAGTCCAGGGAAGGATGAAAGATTTTGGCATCAACCAGCACACCCTGTTCATTACCCAAAAAGGGAAGAAGTCTCCTCTCCTGTTTGGGAAAAGCCTCTGGTGACAAGGACTTGCTGCTGTCAGTTATCCCAGAAATGCCTGTTCTGGATGAGAGCCGGAAATTTGGAGCCCATGTCTGATAGGAGAGTACATTGCTGGCATTCCCATGAGCTGCATGGTCTCCTCACTGATTCCACAGGAACGAGGAGAATTGTGCAGCAAAACCCACAGCAGCTGCTGAAAAAACATGCTGAACAAGCACTCAGCCATGCCACGCTCACCAAAATTCTTTTTTAAAGGGATTTCACAGCTAGAGTTTTAATTGTCTTCACAAAAGCACAGAATGGTTTGGGTTGGAAAGGACCTTGAAGATTATCTCGTTCCAACCCCCCACCAAGGGTTGGGTCATTTCATACACACGCAGTTGCTTTTCTCTCTCTGTTCCCCCACTCACATCCCCCTGTGAACCCACAACACTGAGCCTTCCCACTCATCTCATGGTGACCATGGAGCCAGGAACCCCCACAAACACAAGGCAGATGTAAAGAGGTGGGTGCTTTCTCTGCTCAAGCACTCAGCCCATCCAGGATCGTGATAAAAATCAAATCATTTGGTTTCTACTTGCCAAAGGCACATGAACATGAACTTCTAGGTGCTACAAGTCTGTAGCAGAAACAGGCAGCTGAAGAAGGCCCCAAAAACCAGCCCAGCAAGGCATTAAACAAATTCAAATTACAATGAAAATGCAGTTGAATTTTGTAGTTAGAAAGTGGCAACTATAAATGTTATGCAGACAAGTGAAGAATCCAAATTCTCTTTCAGACAAGTGGTGGCAGAACACATTGCAGAGCTGGTAAGGTTCTTCTGGATTCGAGTAAAATTCTCACTGAAACAAACATCTTCATTTTGCATAATCTGGGGCTGTGAGCAGCTGAACATGAAACAGAAACGACAAGTGAAGGATTAAAGACAAGGGAAGGATATCAGACAGTGAATGAGCTGCTTTCTACAGAAAGAAAAGGGCATCGGAGGGAAGCAGAAGCTTCTTGATGGGCAGAGGTGCTCCCCACAGCAGTGCTCCTGCTCCCACCCCATAAGGCCTCACTGTGGGAAGCACCTGAGGAAGCCCTCTAGGAAATGCTGTTTTCACACCTTGTTCAGATGAACTGGGAAGATCCACCCTTGCACAGGGCTTGGAAAGTCCCAGAAGGGCCCTGGCAGAGGTGTGAGGGATTGTCTGCTGCAAACAAGGCAGAAGACATTGAGGATCACACTGTTTTAAAAACCCCACTTTCCCTCTGGAAGGCTTCCCGGTGAGAAGACAAGAGCAGTGTAAAATTTTGGTCTTCCTAACAGACTGAATTTACAGACTGAGAGTGAAGAGACTAGAGGAAGATGTCAGAAAAGGGGGCTTCTGATAACAAATGCAGTCAGGTTTTTAGCAGTGGGAATTACAGGATCCCAGAATGGTTTGGGTTGGAAGGGACCTGAAAGATCAATTCATTTCAAATCCCTGCCATGGGCAGGGACACCTCCCACTGTTCCAGGCTGCTCCAAGCCCCAATGTCCAGCCTGGCCTTGGGCACTGCCAGGGATCCAGGGGCAGCCCCAGCTGCTCTGGGCACCCTGTTCCCGGGTCGAATGCCTGTGGATGACAGAGGGAAAGAGGTTGTGGAGCTGTTCCCAGAGGGTGCCACAACCCAGGACCTTTGCTGTATATCCACTCACAGCTTCACAGCAGCAATGCTTGGAAGAACCCTCTGGAGGGGCCCAGGCCAAGCTCCTGCTCAGGCTGGGTCTGCCCATGGCCGTGCCCACCAAAATGCTGCCATCCAAGGTGAAGCTCTCAGCCCCTCTGGGTGCCCTGCTGTAGGGCTGTGCTGTCCTTACACTAAGGAGATGATTTTTTAAAAAATATGTTCAAGCAGAGCCTCCCAAGCTGCAGTTTGCCACAGCGGATCCTTATTACGCTCTGCCAAGATGGAGAACGTGGCTCTGTCCTCTCCTAGCTGGACAAATCCCCCACCTTCCCTCACAGGCCGTGTGCTTGAGGGCCAGAACCAGAGCTCTGGGCAGAGGAGAACTTTTGGATACCACCAAAAAACTCTTCTGCAACACCCCCAGCCTTGCCCAAAGGCAGCATTCCATCAACACCTCCACCCAAGGCACAGGGAAGAGCAGAGGGTTTGCAGAGCCACGGCACGGACAGGCTCAGCTCTCCCCTGACCAGCCCCATGCCAAAGTCCCAGGGATCCAGGGAATTTCATGGAGACTGTGAGCAAAGCAGTGATTCAACAGCTGTTGTTTCCATGTGTGGATTTGCACTAACAAGGAGAACGTCAGTGAGAGAAGGACTTGCTCCAAACCAGCGCCATATCCTGATTTCTGTGAAAAACCAGCAAGCAGAGCACCGACCACGAGAAACTGGAATTCCCAGGAATGATGCCACAAATTCTGACCTGCCAAGCCCTGGTCCTTGCAGCAATAAATGTATTCAGGGCACCTCTCGTGGCTGAGCGTAATACAATGGCAAATGTTGAATTCAGGAAATTCTCAGTGCAAGTGCTTATATAAAACATCTTCTCACTTTTGATGAGATTTACTCAAAATATCACTTCAGAACTTTGGCTGCTGCTGTTTCGAGAAGTCTCTTGGCTGATGTTAACAAGGGAGACTCTGGAAAATTGCTTTTTTCTAACTAAATGACAGACATGTAATCAGGAATGATAGTCTCCCTCTCTCCCTGAACAACATATTGCAGAATCAAGAAAGCTCTAATTGCAAATAAAAACTCTGTATTACATAAATTAACACTAAAATTTTCATTAGTCAACAATTCTAATAGCATTTATTAGGAGTGATGGTATTAATGGGAGATGCTTCCATTTAAAAGCCAGTGGAGTGAAAGCTCTCTCAATCAGTAACCTTTCTGTGAATATTAATTGCTTTTCAATACCTCTGGTGTGAATTTTTCCAGGAAACTTAGTCCAGCACGAACAGATCCCTGTTCCCAGGCAGGAGCAGTACCTTGGGGCAGCAGATGGGAGCTGCACATCAACCTGTGCAGGGTATCTATTTTTGTCCACATAATGAAAAGTACATTTGTCACTTAGAGCTGTCATGGAAATTGAGAGAGACAAAAATGATTGGTTGAAATAGAAAATGATCCAAAGGGCTGGACGACCCGAGCTCTTGTCTTTGCAACCCACACTGCGATCATCTCTGATGGCTGGGAACAGGAGGGCCTTGAGCTTACATCTCAAAATGAGAATTTTTCAGCAAAACAGGGCTCTTCACACCATGTCAAGGAGAGGATCCACCATCTTCCCAGAGAAAATGGTTTTTCATTCACTGAGTCACAGACAAGTTGCTTTATCACCTCAGGTTCCTCTGACAGTTCCTCGTCTGAGCCAGAAGCAGCGTTACTGTGGGGCTGATGTGTCAGCAGCCCCGTGGGACTCACACATTCCCAGATGCAGAGCTCTCCCATTCCCCCACAGCTGTGGGAAACACAACACGGATCAGCCCCTGGCTGCAGGACACCAACCCTGGATGCCATCACAGAGCCTGGCAGTGTCCTCCACACACGGCCAAGGATCCGAGGGAAGGGGGGATCTTTGTGGGGACAACGTCTGGGGGGACAGGGAGGGCACCCATGGAGGAGAGGAAACCCTCAGAATCCAGAGGAGTCTTTAGAGAAGAGAACAGCTCCAGAGGGCTGCTGCTGCCCATGAGTTATCTCCTGGTTCCAGACACAGCACGACAAGTTCTGGACATTCATTAGAGGGAACACTTGCTCTGATCACTGAAGGCAACTGCTCGAAGGGAACCATCTGCTCAAGCCAGCCTCAAGTCTAGGTGTTGCTTCATAAGATGTTACAAAACCTTAAAAAACCCCAAACACGTATATTAGCACCATGTTTCCTTTCCCTTCAGTTCCAAAAGGAATTATACTTTAAAAAATAAGAGATTGTTTTGCATTTTAAGATATTTCCATAATTTAAAATACCACCTGACTCGAGAACAGCTCTGGGGCAAGGCAGGACAACATCACCTCATTGCTGTGCCCTGTACTGACACAAACAGGGCGAAAATAAAACAGAGCCAGTAAAGGCAGAGCTGCCAGAACACTCCCAACACCCAGTTACCCACCTCCCCAGCAGCCATGAGACTGCATTTTAAAAGACAGAAGGAAATCAAAATAAAGGAATTTGAGGGGTTTTGTAAAAGCTATCATTATCTTTTGAGGCTTCAGGTTATATCTGGTTTTTACTTACAGTTTTCACTTATATATCTTGCTTTGCTTTAAAAAAAAACTTGAGCCTCTGCTTGAAAAAATTATGTTCTGTAGGGAACACTCTGAACATCAAACCTCTCTCTACAAAAGTCACACAACCTGTCAGCACTGGAAAGAAATGATATTTAATATTCTCACAGTCGTAATAATCTGTGAGATGATTAAATCCTGATGATTAGTCACGATTCCACTTGCAGAACTAAGGACCTGTGGCTTTATGAATTGCATTACACAGTTTTTAAGCAGAAATCCACACATGAGAAGTTCACAGTGCTCAGCAGTTGTGCCACTCGAGGATCTTGAAGGTCTTTTCCAGCCTTAACGACCCCACAATTCTGTGATCCCCCAAACACTTTGTAAAGGTCTTACACTGTCTGTGGGCACTGCTTATACAGGTTTCAGTGAATATTCATTTCTTTCATTTTCTGCAGCTGGCCCAAAAGTCTCTAGGGAAAGCAGCATCCCCACAGCTGGAAAATGACAGCTCCTGGAAGAATGGCAAAGCCAGACCTGCACCTGGCTCCAACTGATGGATTGGATCATTCAGGAAAAAGATGTATGGGCAGATGAATTGCTCCATTTGAATACTACTGTTAACTAGAGCAATTAATGTAGCAGATGATGCATTATTTACAACCTCTCCCATCCCAGGTTTGGGGTTGTGCTATTCATACACTGAAGGTGTTATTTTCTGTTTAGCCGCACTACCTGAATAATTTAACTCATAAGAAAAATCTCTACCAAAGGTGAAAATAAAGATTTGATGGGGTTTGCCAAGCTTCAATCACCTTTCAACACAAAAAATGTTATTTTAATTCTCCTTATTTCTTCCATAAAAGCTGACTGACAAGCTCAAGGCACTGTATGGGCCTGTCTCCCTTCAAACTCCTCCTTGCTGCTTCAACATTTCAGTGGGGACAGAAGGTGTGCAGAGCCACAGCACATCCCTGTACAAACCCACCCTGTTTATCTGCAGGGTCCCAGGGCGTCACAACGTGCAGGGCGGACACCACAAGCAATCTGATGAGTGATGGGTTGGATCTCACCACCTTTCCTCAGAAAATTCCCAGTGAAATATCATAAATTAGGGAACAATGGCTTCATCTCCTTCCTACCAGTGTGTTCTTAAAGCCAGCTCCTCTCGACAGGAAAGGTCAGTAACAGAACTGAGACTTAGTCACAATCTTTGTGTTCTCGTTGCTTACAACCACCCACCATACTTTCCTCATTCTGCCTGAGATGTTTCCCAGATAGGTTCATGTTGACATTTTCTCTCCACTTTCTAAAAAGTTTGTTCAAGTGGGTTTGAGAATGGGCCTTGCAAAGTCAGGCTGTTCTCCTAAGCCATGCTTTCCATCTTTCCTCTTCACTCTTGGATGCCTCTCAGCACATCAGCAACACACAGCCAGAAGCTGGGCATGGGGCCCGAGGGCAGCTGAAAGGTGGTACTTGTGTATTTCTGAAAACTTTTCTGGATTTGGTTGTTATAAATCCCAGATGGGCCATCGCCATGGACCAATGCACAGCAAAGCTGAAAGAGAAAATATGTCCCATTATCTGCAAGAATTCAGCTGAAGCAGCTGCTCCAGATGTCCCCTGCTGGAAAGCTCTCAAGGTCCGTGGTTCAGTCCTGATAAATGGACTCAGACAAATGGACTCAGACATATGGACTCAGATGTATGGACTGGTCCCCTGATGAGGCTTCTCCCAGCTCTGCACCGTGATGGTCTCACCCGTGGGAGCAGGACTGGCCTCAAGAACAGGCAGCAGAGGGAATGAGCTGCAGAGCTGCTCCTCCCAGAGCAGGGACACACAGCCCTGAGATCCGCCCCACCTGTGGTCACAGCCCTGCTCAAAGAACCTTGGGGATGGAAGCTGCAGCACTCTGTGCCAGCCCTGCCCTGTGTGCAGAGCCACAAGGTCCCCCCTGAGCCTCCTTTGCTCCAGGCTCAGCCCCTTTCCCAGCTCCCTCAGCCTCTCCTGGGGCTCCAGCCCCTTCCCAGCTCCGTTCCCTGCCCTGGACACGCTCCAGCCCCTCCATGTCCTTCTTGTCCTGAGTGTCCCAGAGCTGTCCTCGGCACTGGAGGTGCCCCAGCACAGGGGACGGGCACTGCCCTGGCCCTGCTGCCACCCAGGGCTGGCACATCCCAGGTGCCATTGGCCTCTTGCCCTCCTGGGCACACCTGGGCTCCTGTCCAGCCTCTGTCACCAGCACCCCCAGGGCCTTCCCGAGCTTTCCAGCCCCTCTGCCCCAGCCTGGGGTTGGTGTGACCCAAGGGCAGGATGGAGCCATTACTTCCCTTTCCTTCCATTTAGAGGGTGAAGAGGCTTTTACATTCCAAATGCTCAGCTGACAGCAGGCTTTGTGTCAGGGAAACACAGAGGCTGTAGAGCATCCAGGAAAACTCGATTTCCACTCTGCAATCAAACCGGCAAAGTGAGTCCTTAAATATTTGATGTGATCACAATCTCTGCTGTATTTCAGATAAGCATCAGATCGTTAGCCAGCAGGTTAAAAAGGAAAAGGGGAAAAAAAAAGGTAAAACCTTCTCAAGTAGCATTTCTGTGAGACACTGGGAATATTTCTCTGAGACTTGATACAGAGGACAGAAGAATGTCCTTAGGAAACTTCTAGATGAGAGCAGATAAATGTCCATTTGAAGTGTCACAATCAATGTTTTCTATCAAAGATGCTCTAAAAGGCTGCACATCTGAAGAACTGAGTTAATGGAAGATATTTAATTAAGACTATGGTTTTCTGGCATAATAATAATTCTGAAGGTAGAAGGGAAGCTGTGAGCTGCGAGCCTTTCCTGTCTGACCAGCCTGATCAAAGGATATTGCACATGCACAGAGAACACAATGTGTGCAGCAGATTGTGTCACAATGAATCCTGGAGAAGAATGAAAAATTTCTTCATCTAAAAAGTGCAAGAAGTGAAAGTTGGAAGAGAGATTTCTGTTCTTTTGTCCAAAGAATTCCAGTTTTCTTAAATGCAAAACATATGATTCGGTATTTTATCTCATAAGCCACACACGCAATCTTATCATCTGCATTCTGCAAAATTATAAATATGGAGTTAATATACGACTTTGTCTAGGGCTGTTCTCCTCCTCGAAAGCTGAATTCGGTATTTAGAGCTCATTATTCAACATCACATTTATTAAACAATGCCCTTTCAGTGGCGTTTTCATATCTACATAATGAAAATTCTTCCTCTTCAGAACAAGATGAGGGAAGTGATTGGGATAAGAAGTAATCCAAGTTGGCCAGGTGTACTCCTGCTGTGTATTAACTCGCTGCACTTATCCCGTGGGACACATCTGCATTCAGCACTGAAGAGGCACTGCAGGAAATATCACAAAGGAAATCAGGCTCGGGAAATGCGCATCCCAGCCGAGGCTCCTGGAACAGCCGGACACGGGGACAGCCACGTGCACCACGCGGAGCCAGGGACCACGGGGCAACGTGGAGGAGCTGGAGCTTGGGAGAATTGGCAGCTGGGATGACTGGGGTCCCAGGGAACCCCTCCAGAACCACCCTCACCTTCTCCTGGCTTTGGTTTTGGCCAAGGCAACCCTGGCAGTGAAGACTATGAGGGCACAGCCCACGGCTCCATCAGTAGTGGAGAAGCTTGGGAAGAGCCCAGCTGGCCCCAGGGGATGCTCAGGTGATCTTTGCCAGGCACACACCCAGTGCTCTGCTGCACCCCTGGGAACACCAGCCTGGCCTGAACAGAAAGGGTGACCGTGCCTTGTGTGAGGCTGTGCCTGAGCCACTGACGGGCACAGGGTCTAAACTCAGGCCTAAACCCACTGCTACAGGGCTGCTCCAGAGCAAGGCTGTGTCAGAGCATGGGCAGGAGGAATTTGTCCCTGCAGGTCTCAGAGCCCAGCACGGCGAGGGGAAGGCGCTGCTCCCTCCCTGCTGATCTGCTCCTCTGTCTGTGCCTGCAGAAGGTGCCCAGGCACAGGCTCACCCTGAGCCACACAATTTGCCAGTGTCTTGCTGGCTCACCTTTGGCTTTGGTGAGCTCTCCTGCTCTCAGGAAATGCTGGGCACGACCCAGGGCAGGACTCTGCAGAGCCGCCCATGGGAAACAATGGGTGAGGTGGCTCTGGTTTGGGAGGTCAGGGGAGTTTAGCTGTGTGCAGTCAGGTGCTGCCAGGGCCAGCAAACAACTGCTGGCTCATTTTACTGGTTAGCCTGGATACAGTCCAGTTTGAAAGATCAAACAACTCTAAAACCAAATGACATCATTTCAATATCATGTTCAGAGAAGAGCCATGACAGGAGCTGTCTGTCCTTGCCCTGGGGATAACCAAGAACAGCTCAACACGGCAGCCTGGGCTTCACACAGGGTTCAAGGGACCACAGAGCATCACTTCAGAGATGAATTCAGAGAATACTCACCTTCCAGAGGACAATCTCTACATGGAGTCTGTGTTAATTCAATCCCACAACGAGAATTCCCAAATGGCATTTGCACATGGTTGTGGCCACTGTGGTCTAAGGTGTGGCCACATATTTACTGGTGAGGAAACCACCAGCCAAGCCAGGAGAAATGGCCAGCCTTGCATGGACACAGAAAACGTTTTCAGAAGTACCAACAGAAATAAAAACTTTCAGGGCAGACACTGGGAACACAGAGGGGGAGAACAGTACAACAGGATGTAATAAAAGAAATTGAAAAGAGAGAGAAAACCTCATTAGGAGCCAGAGAACACTTTTTCCTTCTCGAGGGATCACTGCTAAGCCCCTGCAAATGAGAGGACTGAAATGACCAACTCCACCGAGCACCAAAGCCAGGGACTCAGCAAAGGCACTGCTTTAATTAAATGACAAAATTCTATCCCCTTCCTGCTCTCAACTAACCCTCAACAACCCAGAGGCAGGATTTGCACCGAGGCAATGACTGTGCCCTTTGCTAACACCTCCCCTGCTCCAGAGCCAAGGAAAGCTCCTCCACAGGGGCTCCCCACAGGTACCATTCCCTCCCACACATCTCACTGATGAACAGAACCAAGCCAAGCTCAGAGCAGCTTTTCTCAGCCTTTATTCAGCTTGAATGAAATTCCTGTTTCAGGTTTAAAGAAGCACCAAAGAGCCTGAAATGTGCCTATTTTCCCAGGTCTATCAGCAGATAGAATAAAAGCTATTACCTCTCCCTACAAACCACATCCTTCTGGCCAGGGATGTGGGTTTCCTCATCCAGGGGTGAATACCGACCCTCCCTGGCACACCCCTTACAGCAAAAGGCTCTGTGAAACTTTGTGCTGAACTGGAAAGAAGCTGGAAAACTAAATCATAAATGAATGCTTCCTAAATGAGATGCTCCAGCACCACGAGCCGCAAACAGCCACACAACTGCAAAGGATTATTGGCCTATATATAATATTAACCAACCCCCAGCAGTAAATAATCAGCCAAGTCACACAAGGCCAGTTGCATGCCCAGAGCCCTCAACATTTAATGTGGCCCTCAGAATGGGCCACAAATATCAATATTGATTTCTTTTGGCACTATCTTGGCCAGAACCCCCTGGCCAAAGGAGCCCCTTGGGCTGGAGCATTTTCAAAGTTTCTGTGAAAAATCAGCAGAATGCTAAATTTCACTTTGAATTTGAAATATAAATCTGAAGTGTACTTTGCTCCAGCTTTGTTGAAGAAACTATTTATTATAGCATTTAATCTTCCTGATATAAGAAAAGGAGATTTTAGCCTGCTAATAAGCTGTGTAGAAGCCATGACTAATTAACCTAATTATAGCAGTCTGTGACAAAATATGATTTTACTAAAGCCATGCCTCAAGTAACTAGAATTGCCAAAAACTCAAAGGCTAATAAACCAACAGACATCAACATAAACACTGATAAAGTTGACACCAACCATATTATTTACAGTAAAATCAATGCTACAATCGTCACAAAAGACAACCTGAAGGGTATTCAGTATCTGATAATGTAGAGTTCACTATCACAAAGTCCTGAAATTCCTAGAATTTGTGCAGAGTCTGGGCAGTGACTCTTGGAGATGTGCAGTTCCTGGAGCCATCAGGTGCAGGCTGAGGACACCTGAGGTGTGCAGCACACCTGGAAACCTTCCCATGCATTTGTGGGCATCAGAGTTTCCACCTCAACCACAAACCCACAAACGCTCTTCAGTGGGGAAGAGGAAGCGGAGTGGGAAGGGCTCATCTTGAAGGGAATCACTCAGGGAGCAGGAAAGGCCATTTCAGCCCCATGGAGGGGGCCTGGCAGCACAGGAGGGATGACCTGACAAAGAAAACTGCCTGCAAGCCCAGCAGGTGTTTGTTTGGAGAATGTACCTCCTGCAGGCAGGTGGCAAAGGCATCCTTGGGCACTGCTGGAGTAATAGAGAATCACAGAATCATAAAGGTTGGAAAAGACCTCTAAGATGACCAAGCCCAACCATCAACCCAGCATCACCACTAACCCACGTCCTCAAGTGCCAGGAAACATATGTGTTTCCTCAGATGCATAAAAGTATCTCCAAAATGAGGATCAGAGTCTGAAACCTCTAAATCCCATGGCAGAAGGAAGGTCATGTTCCAGAGGAAGCTTAAAGGAGTGAAGTCAGAAGCAGCTTTACAAGGCAGGATGCTCCCAGGCCGTGCAGAATGAGAACCCAGAGAACTGAAATGCACATTTCAGCCCACATTTCCCCAGGCTGAACACGGGCAGGGACAGAGCAGAGCTGAGAAAAGCTGTGATGCCAAGCAGCGATGGGGATGTACATCTACAATCCATACAGACTGCACAGCCCAAAGACAAAATCTGCTGTTACAAAGCAGGTGTTCCGTGGGCTTGATGGCTGAGCCCCCCTGATTGTGTGTGTTGACCCTCAGGGTCCATTTAATTTGTCTTCAATTAAGGGACAAAATTAAAGCTGCTGCTGCTATCTGAACAGCCAAGTGCCACCACTGAACAAAAGATGATTAAGGAAAAGGTGTAGGGGATTTTTTAATTCCTTCATTATTATGGGAATAGACCTTTTAGGGGCTGAACAGAGCTGGTTCAGTGAGAGGTTCCATTGCTTGACATCACAGGCTGATGAAGTGGGAATTTCTTCACAGATGTCTTTGGCCTGGATGAAGATTTTCTGTCTGGTCCCTCTTCAGGAACCAGATACATTCTCCATTCAGCAGGGGGAAGGGAAAGAAAGGGAAAGCCCAAAGCCCCAGGTGAAAATTTGAGAACTATCCCAATGAAACTGGGAAGTCCTCACTCCCTACTTCACAGCACCAAGAAAAGGTCCCACAGAGGCAACATGCTGTAAACAAAACTGATTCTTACATCACCACAGGTGCCAGAGACTGACCAGCACCACAGTCAGACAAGGGACACAATTCCAGCTCCAGCAAGGTGTGAATGAACGGGCCAAGGTGGAGAGTATTTGGACCCTTTTCAGAAACCAAATCCCACCCTGCTGGATCAGGTCCAGACCCAGCACAATTCACATTTGTTGACAAAGAGGAGCAAATATGGGATAACTGTCATTTTTCTGGGATGCTCTTCCTCCCCTCTCACTCCAAACACGTGGCAGGTGCCAGACCTGCCCATTCCCATGACAATATTTCCCTGCAGGCCTGGCAGCTGTCACAGTTCCAACCCCAGCACATCCCTGCAGAAATTCGCACTTCTTCCCAAATAATGGGGCATCTCCATGTCCTTTACAAACCATAACCACAAACCCCTGAGGGTATTCTCGGTCTAGTCTAACAGGGAGAAGGCTAAATCTCAGAGGGAAGAACCATCTTCTTGGGGATACCCAGGAAGAGCCCTCAAAATCAGGACCTGCAGAACTCTCCATATCTGCAGCCTTTTGTTTCACCAGCATTTTGTTCACCAAATGCCACAAGGATCCACCTGAAGGGCTTTTAGAGGAGATAAGGGGAGCTGATTTCCCATGGATCAGGTACCTTGATTCCTCCCCAGGAGTGGTCAGACAGGAACTCCACAGGGCTCGTGACTCCGGGCTGTGCTGGGTATCTGAGCAGGAAATCCAGTTCTGCTGGGTTGATTTCTTTATTCATCAGAAGTATCTGCAATTCCAAACAAACGAGATGTCCTAGAGCAGCCAGGATCCAGAGCAGCAACAAACTCCAGCAGATTCATTATTCAATTAACGTGCTCGAAAAATGTGTGACTAAAACATACAGGGTGCCCCATGTTGGAGGGGTGTGACGGACACACCATGTAGGTGCTCTGGGTGTCCCAAAAGAGGAGCAAGAATGAGTGTGGAGATTGGCAACAGAACAGGAAGAAAGTTGGGAAAACCATGTGGTAAAGGCTGAGATCCAGGTGGGTAGAGAGCAGCCTGAAGGGAAGGCCCTGGCTGCAGAGCCAGATTGGACACTAAAAATTACACAAACACAGTGGACATGGTACAGCAGCTCTGCAGTGAGCACTTCTTTATGTTAAATGCAAGAAGCCTTCCAGGCCAGTTTGCTTTGCCAGTATTTCCAGGTCCTGCAAGCAGGAATTACTTTCTCACATAACCTTTGTCAGTGTAATTCAAACCCAACACAGCATCTGTGCCTGTTATTGGCAGGAATAAATCCTGCAAGGAGCAGCTGAGGGAGCTGGAAAGGGGCTCAGGCTGGAGCAAAGGAGGCTCAGGGGGGACCTTGTGGCTCTGCACAAGTCCCTGACAGGAGGGGGCAGCCGGGGGGGTCGGGCTCTGCTCCCAGGGAACAGGGACAGGAGGAGAGGGAACGGCCTCAGGCTGGGCCAGGGCAGGCTCAGGGTGGACAGCAGCAGGAATTTCCCCATGGAAAGGGTGCTCAGGCCTTGGCAGGGGCTGCCCAGGGAGGTTTGGAGTGCCCAGCCCTGGAGGTGCCCAAGGAAGGGCTGGAGGTGGCACTCAGAGCTCTGGGCTGGGGACAAGGCGGGGATCAGGTTGGACTCGATGGTCTGGGAGGGCTTTTCCAGCCCAAATGATTCTGTGATTCCAAGAGAGGCAGAGAAAACAATCAAGCCCCCAGGCCCTGTATGGGCTGCTGTGGCACTGAACCCTGGCACACAGCTGGTGTGTGGTGCTGGTACCTGGAAGGTGAGCTGGGCACTGAAGGTCAGTTTGTCCCTCTCGAAGAGCCCCCGTGCCGTGTACTGGAACACGGAGAAGGTGATGCTGTCAGTGAGGCTCAGCACCCGCCCCGCCAGGCTCTCAGCAGGAGCTGCCCTCTCCAGGGCCTTCTGGAACACCACGTGGAACGCCTGGCAGGGCAGAGGAGAACAGGGCTTGGGAGATGCCCTTTGCACACCCCTGGGTGCCCCTGAGGTGTCACAGTGGTGCCAGCTCAGGTGCTGCATCACAGGGAGCACACAGAGACCAGCCCTGGCTCTGCTTGGGGCTGCTCCTCAGGGACACAGAGCCTGGCAGTGGTGACATCCCCTGGGACACTGCGCTGCCCAGGGCTGAGGAGGCAGCACAGGGGGGCACAGGGAACTCAGACACAAGGACACAGGAAATATTTCTGTGCTCAGTGTGCTGCCACTGAGACACAGGCCTCAAATGCTGAAATTCTCTGCAAATGCTGAGCCAGCAGAGAGAGGGGTTCCCAGAGGACACGCAAACTCCAGAATGGTTTCCATGGGAAAAAGACTCCAACACAAGCTCATTAGTCCTACCCCCTGCCAGGGACACCTTCCACTATCCCAGGCTGCTCCAAGCCCCATCCAACCTGGCCTTGGACACTGCCAGGGATCCAGGGGCAGCCACACCAATAATAATAATAATAATAATAATAATAGCAATAACAACAACAACAACAATAATAATAATAATAATAATAACAACAACAACAACAACAACAATAATAATAATAATAATAGTAGTAGTAATTTATTTTTTTAAGTCCCATGAGTGTCTTACTGTCTGGATCCAGCAAAGGACTGGCTGAGGAGCGCAGGGAGCAGTGGTAGTGAGCTGAAGCAGCCAGTGAAGTCCCCTCAAGGGTGGGTGTCTGCATCGAGAACAACCCTCTTATATAAGAGATTAAGGATTATTTCAACAACATTTCTGATCCAAATGAGAAAAGACAAAACAACTTTCAGAGTTGTCCAAATTAAAAGAATGAGCAAATTATCAAATGTAACTGGAAAAAGAAAATTAACAAGAAAATAAAAGCCAAGTCCTGTTTAGCAGTGCAAAGGCTCCGTGTGCTGGGCCCAGCTGAAGGAAATAACCAGGCCAATACAGTGATGGCACCAACTGGACAAGGCATGACCGTGTTAGCAGCCTTATTTTTAGGGTTCTACAAAGGAAAAATTATGCCTCAACAAATTAAAGTAACACTGATACCTAATGCATTATTAAATAATTGCAGAATGCATTTTCCTGCTTAATGTTTCTTTAAATTGTGTTAAAACGTGCGGCAGAGCAGCACATAAATCTTTGTGTTCTAATTTGTAATGGGCTCCCAGCTGTGTGGCAAGTATTCTAAAATCATCCCTGTGCATCTTTACACAATGCTTTATGATCTGTCATCAAAATTTATTAGATAAAAACATTTCACCCAATAATTTTCTATGTATTTATACACGCTGCTCATGTTCACTGGAAAACGTAAAACAAACGAACTATGGGAGACACAGATTAAAGGTGAAACCTCAGGAACCCCTGTATCTGTTATGTATGTGTAAGGGATGAATCTTTCAAAAGGCACAAAAGGAATTCTGTACATTTTTCTGATAAAATTACTCCAACAAACGAATCGTGGATATCAAAAGGAAAAGCTTCTTTGTGGAAGAGCCTCAACATTTTGTAGTCTCTCCTCAATTCCTTTTTCCAGGGCACTTGTCAAGGTAAGAAATCGTTTGGAAGAAGTTGTAGAGCAGGATGCTCATTTAACCCTCCATGCCCCAAAATACCTTCCTTATATGACAAAAAAAACCCCCGTTTCCCATTGAATAAAATATTAAAGCTGTAGCTTTTTCCAGACACGACTTGGAGCAACCTGAGAGAGTGGAAGGTGTCCCTGCCCATGGCAGGGGTGGGATGGGCTTTAAGGCCCCTTCCAACTCAAACCTTGTGTAATTCTGTGACTCTGTGGCTCTGTAATTCTGATTTTATGAACCCCACAAAGAGGGAGCAGTGCCCCCCTGGAGGGCAGGTACCTTCAGGGAGAACTGGTACATGGGGTGGATGGCGTGCAGCTCGTTCATGGTGAAGTAGAGCAGGGAGGCGCGGCAGGCCGCGGGCCTGTAGTGCTCTCTGGCCTCGTTAATCCTGGCTTCTGTCGCCTTAAACTCCTGCACCTGGAGAGAAACACGGAGCAGAACTCCTGTCAGAACCCCCCTGTGCAGCGGGTGCAGCCCAGGGAGGGGGGACATCGGCCACAAAGGCAGCAGGGCAACCCACGAGTGCCCGCCACGGGACCAGCCTCTGCCAGGCTGGAGCTGCCCTCCCCAGCATCCTCCCCCTCTGGAACCTTCCATCTAACTGCATTTTCCACCCAGTTGCCCAATCCCTCGTTTTCCTGAGTCCCCTCCAGACTTCTCCCTAGGATCCCTGCTCTTTGCTAACTGGAATTGGTTTTCTCATCAATGAGTTTCTCATGCTAATTGCCCCCCTCCTGTGCAGGTCATTAACAACCCTGGGTCAAGCAGCCCCAGTGCTGCTCTCAGGCAGCTTCCCCAGGGCTGAGAGCTGCTAATTTATAACAGCTCTTTGCTGCCTTTAGTCAGCAGCCCCAAACTCTCCCACCTCGCTGCTCAGGGCTCTGCAGCTGCTGTGGGGGATATGTGAAAATCTTCTTGGCAGATACAGCACCCCATCATCACCTCGGTCCTGTTCGTTCTTTCATTCCACCTCAGCAGCATGAAGTGACATCCCTGAGCCTCCTGGGGTTTATTTTAGTCCCTGGCTGAGGACAGACACGTCTTACAGCATGGCCAGGAGCTGCTGAGACAGTGCTGACCCAGCCAGCTCAGCCAGCCACGCAATGGGATCATAAAATCCCAGAATGATTTGGGTTGGAAGGGACCCTAAAGTTCTTCTCATTCCACTCAGCGACACCTTCCACTACCCCAGGCTGCTCCAAGCTCCATCCAGCCTGGCCTTGGACACTGCCAGGGATCCAGGGGCAGCCCCAGCTTCTCTGGGCACCCTGTGCCAGGGCCTCCCCACCCTCACAGCCAAGAATTTCTTCCTAACATCTCATCTAAATCTGCCCATTTTCATCTTGAAGCCATCCCCCTTGTCCTATCACTGCAAGAAGTCCCTCTCCAGCCCTTCCTAAGCTTTCTGTGGCAGAACCAGCCAGCACAGCATCACACAGCCCCTGCTGAAACTCAGAGCCAGAGGTGGGGCAGACAGATGCTCTTCATCTGTAGAGCAGGGAGGACTTCCATAGGAAGGAAAATGTTGGCTGAACACCTTTCTTTGGGGAGACAGACCAAAAACAGAGTGAGGCTTGACTTGAACCTCTAACAGGGCTCTTCCACAGCCTTCCAGGTGGGAACAAACTCATAAAATCCAGGTGCAAATTCTAAAATTCATTCCCTGTTGGCACTGCTGGTTTAGAAGGTGAAGCACTTCAAAACCACCTACTTCAAGGGGGAGATGCCAAGCTTTCCACGTCAAAAACTCCCTTCAACACCCCCTCTGGGGGTTCAAGCAACCCCTCCCCAGGCAGCTGAATGCACCTGATGCACCACAAATGGAAAATAATTCCGATTTTTAACGTGGAGGGAGGAGCACTCAGTTTCTTGGTCACTGGCTGGGAAGTGAGAGGCAGTTCCAGCCCCAGCCAGGCAGAACATGGGCCAGTGGCTGGGGGAGGGCAAGTGCAGGCTCTGGAGATGGGGGCACTGCAGAGGGGAGCAGCTGAACGGCCACACCGGGGTCCTGGGTCAATCCTGGCATGGGAACCACCCTTCCCAAGTGCCCTCAGTGGCAAGGAAAAACCTCTGTGCATTTGCCTAAGCCCATGTAAGGACAGCTGGGCAGGTGGCAGTGCTCACCCAGCTCCTACAAATGCTGATTTATACTCTGAGGAATGGAAGGGTATGAAATACCTGCGTTATTGCAGATTTACTCGAGATCACACGCTCACCGGATTCCAGTCCCTGGTCAGTACTAAAATCCAGCCTAACTGAGGCAGTGTGATGTACCCAGGATCATGCTGGAACAGTTTAAAGCTGCCTTGATACAGTGTGTAAATTTTATTGTCTTTACATCAGGCACCAATGTTTTCTCTTGGTCTTAAATAGGTCATTTAACACAAAAGAAGCTCCAAAGAACTAAATGGCCTGGAGCTCTCCAGAATGGAGAGCATTTACAAGTTGTACCAATTCCTATTCTCTGCTCAGCAGACGGAGCAGAGATGGGCAGAGCAGAGGTTATATTCCACCCAGAAATCCTTAAAGGATCACAGACATGCTTTTCTCCAGGCTGTCACCGTCTTTGTACCTTCTCCACAATCTCTGCAGCTGTCCTTTTAGTGGTCTCCAGGTTCTCCACCAGTGCTGTGTCTCCCAGGAAATTACCAGATGCTGATGACAGCCGAGAGAGCAAGTTGTCCTCTAATGTTTTCAAGGTGATCTTGAACTCATTCTGCTGCTTTGTGAGATCTGACTGCAAGTAATAAATTCAGAAAGTTTTAGCCACAAAGGATGTGGTAAAATAAGGATTAATCACCTTCACATGGGAACAGGCTTCCCACTGACAACTTCCATAGTCCTGTAGTGCTTATTCCTGCTCTCTGCAACTCCTGGGAAAGGACAGAGTTCTGGAATCTGGGATGACTCCTTATCCAACAAGCTATCAGCTCAGAGAAACCTGGTGCAGCACAGAAAGCACCAGGAGAATGGAGTCCTTTTGCTAGGAATGCAGGAAAATGCTGGAAATGAATCAGGAAGAAAAGTCCTTTATCCCCATCTCAGACACACATCCTGTATCTTTGTACCTCATTTCTTGGGGCCACATCAGCCTGGAGAGTCCCTGCTGCTCCTCACCCCTCCTGCTGAACCCTCTGCTCGTGCCACTCCACACCACACCAGTCGCACCAGCAACGGGGGCCACGGGGTTAAAACCTGACAGCAAAACCAGCAGCAAAGTCCCTCAGATCCCAAGGTGAGCACGAGGAGATCTCAGGCTCAGAACTGCGGGCAAAGCCATGGCTTCTCCTGTCCTGCTCCCATTTGTATCCTGGCCTCCAGGTCCCACTGGGACCAGTGGCTTACTGGGCTAAAGCTGGACCTGCACAAAGCCCCCCTGCCAAAGGCTCTGCAAACTCAGCACACAGATGGGCGAGGAGGTTCAGGCCGGTACAACCATCCTGTGCCACGGGCAGATTTCTGAATTACAGAGCAAATCTGTGTCTGAAGTGCCCTCTCCATTCTCTGCAGGCACTGGTCCCACCTCCCTCTCCCCTGCAGAAGCACCAGTCATTAACTCTGTTCATGGTGCAAACAAAGGCTCTCATCTGGCTCCTTTCTGAACTGCTCCTCCACGACAGGCTTCCTGCCCTGAAATGTGATTGCCCTATTCTGTGTGTTTGCTCAGAGAAAACTCCTGGCTCTCTCTGGGTTTATTGTGGCATTCCACAATATGTCCCTATTGTGAACACCTATTTTTAGCGCTCTCACAGAAAATACCCTGTGGGAAAGCTCTGATTGGGATGCTGGTCTAAGCCTGGTGAAGTCAGTGCTGTGGGAAACACTGCTGGGTGACAGTTTAAACCCTCAGACTGTGCTGAAGTGACACAAGCCAAGAAACTCAAGGATCTTGCAGAAGAGTGTTTTATAGCCCTGCAAAACCCAGCAGCTGTGTGAAACACCTGACGTGGGGCATGTGGAACTGAGACAAGTCCTGGGCAGCTGGCACATGACAGACTCGGTGCCATGAGCCACGGGATCTAATGCTCCAAAGAGAGTTTTGGGAAAACCATGTCCCTCTGTAGGGTCTGGAGAAGCCCCAGGAAGGAGAAATGTGCCTGTGCCTCTCCCAATCCCACCATGCAGAAGTGAGCCCATAGGATTTGCCCTGTTCTCAGAGATTTCCCAGCAGGTTAAGGGATTCTTTCATTAATAACTCATCTTCCAGTATATGGGCTGGAATTCCGTGCACACCCTCATTGCAAGTTAACAGCAGCTCTGCTGAGCAGGCACTGGAGTGTGTCTGCTTTGGTATTTCAGCTGGAAAGGGCTGTTTTAAAGGCCTCTTCTCCCGGCTTTACACACAGGAATTTGCTCCTGGTGGTGCTGAATATTTCACAAGTCCTGAACCAGAAAACTAACGTGGCTAATTGTGTGCATTCCTGTCATTCGAGCATAGAATGCCTGGAAAAATGACATTTTGCAGCTCTTTTTGCAGCCCATGGACTGTGAGCCCTGGAGTTATTAATGAGGAGGGGGTGGATTTTTGTTCCAATTGCCTGTAAGCCCCACACAGGGTCTGGGAGCACCCTCAGAAGCCCAGACTGGGTGCCCCCAGCCCCTGTGGGTGCTGCAGCCTCATCCTGCCGTGGTTTGCAGCACAGCGAGGTCATCATTCCTTATTTCTGCAGTGCAGCTCATTAGCTGGTATTTCACAGCTGATGTATGAAAGTGCTGCTCCTGGCAAACAGGTTACTCCCAGAGCCTTCCAAACTTCATTCCATGGGCAAAAAAAGTTCACCAGGACTCCAAGCCACCTCTGCAGGATTCACTTCCAGAGCCTTCCAAGCTCAGCCACAGCAGCCACTTCTCCTTTTCCCTTCTGCTGGTTTTGTTGTGTTATTTATTTGATTAGGTTATTAGCAATAAATTCTGGGCTCCACACACAAGGTGTGCTTTGAGCTCAGCAACCTTTGTGCAGTGCTTTAGGAATCATCTCCATCGCCCTCAAACCAGAGCTCTGAACCTTCCCTGGCCACCAAACACCTGTCCCTTCAGTCCCACGGTGGAGAGGAAGGACTAACACAGACCTGGAGAGGTGACCTCTCCTTTGGGGAATCCAGGATTCCAGCCCAGGCCTCCAAGGAGCTCCCCAGTGAGCAGACCCAGCCCTGGGGGCAGAAGGTGCTGAGCCCCTGGCCAGCCCCTCGTCACACGTGGCACTGCCATCCCTCACTGTGCCCAAGGAGACACAGCTCTGCTTTTAGGGCAGCAGGAAACAGGTTTTAGGACAGTTCCCCATCCAGCAGAACATCTGGAATACCAGGCTGCTTTTCTCCTCCCCGGGGCAGCAGGGCTGCAGCAGGATGGAATTGGGTGAGAAGGAGAGGAGAGCTGCTGGCTCTGGTGTTACCTTGCTGTGGTGCTAGAGAGAAAGAATTCAATATTCTTCAAGGTAAGGAAAATGCCATCCCCCAGGAACTGTGCTGGGGGGACTGAGCAGGGCTTTGTGTCCCTCGTGGCCCCAGCACAGCACCCTGGCTCACACATTAAATCAGCTCATTGTGCATTTTTGATGGCATCTTTTGGCTCATTAGCACATGAGCCTCGATGCATCATTAAGGCTGCCCAGTTAAGGTACTTCAGAACCTCATTAAATGGAAAGGTTATTAAAGAACTGGCCTGGCCTGACTGAACATGTGCAGTAAATTTATTCCCACTCTCAGAAAATTTTTAGTATTATACGTATTTGTTGCATTGTTAAAGGTGTCATCAGAAGGGAGGGTTTTCTTTAGAAAATTATCTTGAAACTGAAGCCATACTTACTAAGAGAGAGAGAAAATATTTTGGCCTGTTACAAAGAAGTGGGAGGAAGAGAAAATTATCATTACCAGCCTCACAATATTTATGGAGAGAATCCTTCACCATAAATGCCAAAAATTAAGTGAGATTAATGCTGCCTTCAAAATTAAATCTGTGAAGTCCAGAAAAACAATGGTGGTGAGAACCTCAGCTTTCAGTCACAACAGGAGGAGGAAAATAAAGAGAATTTTGGGGAGAAAAGCCTTGAAAATGCAGTACCAGGGTTCTCAAAATACCAAGAAAAGAGAAGGCTGAAGGAAAAAAAAACCCTCAATGTTTCTCATAAAGGGAAAATCTGATTTTGTGATGAGCTCGACAATCTCTGCAAGCTGGCATGAGAAATGCTGTTTGTCCTAAAAGATAAAAATAAAAACAAAAACAAAAATAAAAAATAAATAAAATAAAAAATAAAAATAAAAATAAATAAAAATAAATAAAAATAAAAATAAAAATAAAAATAAAAATAAAAATAAAAATAAAAATAAAAATAAATGATGTTTCATGCTAATGATGATTGGAACACTTGCTCCCAGTGTAAACTCTCAGGTGCTGATCTTCAGCTCCTGCAGGTCAGGCCTCTTGATGTAGGACGAACAACAACAGTAATAATAATAATAATAATAATAATGCTGATTTCTACTTGCTCCCAGTGACAATTCCCAGGTGCTGACCTTCAGCTCCTCCAGGTCAGGCCTCTCCACGCTCACCACGGCCGCCAGCAGCTGCTCCTCGAGGCCTTCGCGGGTGACGGAGAAGTTGATGAGGGTGCACTGTGCCTGCAGCTCGGGCTGGAAGTGGGGGTTTGCCAGCTTGGTGTGCAGGATGAGGCGGAAGGAAGGGTGCAAGGCACACTCCTTGTGCCCAAGTTTAATGTACCTGGAATTTCGGCAAAAGGAGCATCAGCCAGGAGCGTGTGCCAGGAGCTGTCACCGCAGGACAGGGTGGGTCTCAGTCAGGTACTCGGCACTCCTCACAGAAATTATTATTTAAGCAAAGTGTTTCATCCTGGACACACCGGAATCATTTCTGATTTTGGGTAAAAAGCCCAGAGAGTCTCCCCTGAATTTTGGATCCTGTTTAAGGAGGCTCAGATTTTCCAGCGGCAGCACAACCAGTCCAACCATGAACTCTCCTGGCTTTGGACAGAGGCTGAATTCTGCCTAGAATGGAGTTCCAGGGAGGAAAAGCCTCTCAGCATAGAGCTTTTCATTAGTCACTGTTGTGGGAACGGTGAGGTTCTCAAGGGAATTTGAATACACTTCCCAGTCCAACATCACTCACTGGGTGCCCTCCTGGCCCCCTCGATTGCTTTCAGAGCTGTAAACCCCCCAGTGCAGGCAGCTCACAGCAGCACGAGACCCTGCCAGACCCCACAGCGAAATCATTCCCACTCTGGGACTGGCAGCATCTGCCTGGAGTCTGGGCTTAGGGCCTGGAGACACAAAACTCAGGGACTTCCTTTGTGATTTATGACTTATTTTCCCTTTGTTAGGAAAGACACGATCTCACAGGGAGTTTTGAGATGCACAGCCCCAAAAGGGGCTGCCTGAGTGTTCCACTGGAGAGGGGCTCAGGATTGCTCCCTCTCTGCTTCATCCCCCTTCCCAACATTCTCCAACCGTTTCAGTCCTGCACTGGGACCAATCCTGCCCCTCCATCCTGCAGCCAAACCCCTGCTCAGCCACCCTTCCTGGGATGTTCTCCCCTGAGCCCTTTGCAGACAGCTTGCCTTGCCCACCAGTTTACAGCACCCTGGGATGTTTCAGGCGAGCAAGGAAATAATCCTTAAAGAACTTAAGGAAGAAGAGCTCCCTGGCTGCCTCTCTTGCTGACCTCCTCTCGGCTGGAGGTGACCAGCAGCTGCCATGAGAGCTTGACCTCATTAAGAAACACTTGATATCCTTGATGCTGAAACTGGTAGCTGCATTTCTAAACGCTGTGCAGTGTTTGCTAAAATTCAAGGCTACTTTTACTTCACAACAGCAGCAGCTATTTTGGTAATAATTCAGTGTCAGAACAGCCAATTACAGACCCCGAGGTCAGTGTACAATGGGAGAATTACAGGTCTCTCTTTTATATGAGGTTTGAATGATGCTGTGAAATGGAATGAGAAATCCAGGTTGATTTCCAGGCCATCCTGTGGCTGAATTACCTGTGATTGCCTGATTTAAAACGCCCTCACTGCTGAAGGCAGGATGTTGATGCTGCTGGGTGGGAACACCCACGGTCTGAGGGCAGGAACAGAGAGCACAACAGCCCCCAGCCCCCACCCACACGTGTCCCCAAGCCCCCCCAAGCTCACCTGCCTTTCTTGATTGTTTCTCGCCCCAGTAACGGCCCCAGCACTGGATCCACAGATTCCTCCAGGTTCTCAATCAAAACCAGCTCTCCAGCAGCCAGGGCTTGTTCCAGTGTGTCCAGATACCTGTGGGAAACAGCACAGAGCAGCAGAGCAGGCTGTGACACTGTCAGTGAGGAGGGGACAGAGGGGACCCTCACTGCGGTGGCAGCTACAGGCAGGTGCCAGCATTTGGAGACAGAAAGAGGGCTAAGGTGGTGTCAGTGCCAGGTGCAGAAAGTGTCACTGGCAGAGTCCTGGCTGTCCAACAGAGAGAATGAGGCTGAAGACCTTCCAAGGGCAAGCAGTGACCACCGAGTCTGTCCCAGAAGAGTCTGGGCAGCCGTGAGCAAAAGCTGTCACAGCCTGGAGTTATTTTCAGCACGTACTTTGTTTCCCACAGAACCCACTGGTGAAGTTCATCGTGCATAAAAGCAAGGACAAAGAGCAGCTTTCAGCTCCATTGTGCCCAGGGTTTAGGGTCATGCTTAGGACAACTTCTTTCCCCATGAGGAAATGGAACCCTTTGCCCAGTGCCTAGCTGTGAAATGGGGATTTCTGCTTTGGGATGCAAGGGCAGGGCCAGGTGCCTGTGTGGTGTCCTTCAGGGCTGCTCTGCTCTTCACACAATCCCTCTGCCAAGAGGGGAGCAGGACCCTGGGCAGGAGGGGAGGGTGCTCCAGGCACTTCTCCACCATCACTCTTACACTGAGTCACCTCAACTAAATCCACTGCTCAAAATTCATACTCCTCGTCAAAGCCAGAGAGCTTGGGAGCTCAGGAGGTGACAGAAGGAGCTGAAACAAAAGTTTAGAGTGACCTTTAGGCCTGATTTTTAGAGAAATATGCTGACCCAGTGAAACCCCCACCCCTGATGAGCAGCCCCGAATTTTCTGAGTCCAGGGGTATTTTACACAAAGAAAGTCAGAGGGAATGACAGAGCAGCCCCAGAGCTGCTCACACAGCAGCACCTTCCTGAAGGTGGGCCTTGCATGTGGGTTTAGACCTCTTCCAGCAGTTGAAAGCAAAAAGCTCCATCTCCCAGAGGATGAAACATCCCCTGAATTGCTGTAATGGGGCACTGATGATGCTTTTAGTCCTCAGCTCTGAGACATCACAGCAAAACACTAAATTCCCCTCTTTAAAGCCCCTGCCAGCCCAGAGTGTGGCCGGGGAGGGGAAAAAGAGATGTCATATTGGCACAGCAGGGATGCTACAGGGTCTGTTCCTCTGGTTCCATCCTGCAGGTTCAGATTTAGGTGCCTCTTCTGGGATCCCTGCTGTTCCACAGACAGCTTTGAGTAGCTGCAAGGCATGGTGGCCAAGGTGGCCGGGAAACAGAAATTTGCTGTTGTGAAAAACGAGCCTTGTTTTGATCCCACACGAGGTCAGATTGAGTAACTCGCTGTTATTTTCTCTGAGGAAAGCAGAGGAGGCACCAGCAAAACCTGGGTAACCTCAGAGGAGGAAGCATGGGCAACCCCAAGGCATCTCCAAATCTACAGGGATTTGGAAGCACCAGGCCTGGGTCACTCCTGCCTGCCACCAGAGCTTTGCTCTGTATTTGGGAAACAACCCCCAGTGCTGGCACATCTCCATAAGGATTCCACTCGGGCTGCTCCACCCCTGCTGGGGCTCCTCACGAGTGGGCAGAGATGGGTGCAAGGTGACACAGCAGAAGACCAGTCTGTCTGATTGGAGAAGAGAGCCAGGGGTGGAAAGGCCTTCCCATGAAAGATTTATCCAGATCCATGCAGGGGTGCTGCACTGAGAGTGTCCAGCTGGTGGGAGCAGCCTCAGCCCAGCTGGTCTGCAGGGCATGGTGCCCTCTCCATACCCAAGCCCTCTCTTTCTCCAAGTGGTAGGAAGCCCTGGTCATCCTCCTGGATGAGACTAAAGCAGGACAGCTGACAGTTACAATGAGCCCGTGGAGGATGCCACAGTCCTGCAAAGGCCCATTGCCCAGAGCAGCTGTGGCTGCCCCATCCCTGGAAATGTCCAGGTCCAGGCTGGACAAGGCTCGGAGCAGCCTGGGCTAGTGGAAGATGTCCCTGCCCATGGCAGGGGTGGAATGGGATGATCTTTAAGGTCCCTTCCAACCCAAGCCAGTCTGGGATTCTGTGATACCCGAACTCAGCTCACTCCATCACCACCTTCAGAGGAGTTTCTATGGTAACTGAGCCAAGCACTAAACAGACCCTTGATTTAATGAGAAACCTGTCATTTTGGTAATGAACGAGCAGATAACGTGAGCAAATGCAGCGGCAGGTTTGCCTCAGTGCGACTGCCTCCGATGGCTGCAGCTGAGTGTCCCCTGCCCACCAAGCACCCCGGGCAGGCGGGCACATCCCCTGCTCACGACGAGAGAAGGACGGTTTTACCCCTTCTGCCCCGCTCGGATCACCCGGAGCCCTTCGCCATGGGTGCTTTTGATCCACTTGCTGCCCTGCAGCTGGGGATCCACCACGAGGGGCCAGCGCTCGCAGCTGCTCAGGATGGCGGCGTTCTCGGTGGACGTGCGCTCGGCCGGCAGGCCCTGGTTCTGCCACGCCGCCACGGCCGCGCCGTCCGCCAGCATGGACAGCGGGTCCAGGCACGGGGTCACAGGGATTGGCACCTGGGAGGCAAGCAGAAAGGCTTCCTAGTGATTCCAAGGAAAGTGAGCTTCGTTAAGAAGTGATAAATTACATTGATCCGAGTCACCAGCAGCACGACCAGGAGGTTGAGGGAGGTGATTCGGCCCCTCTGCTCCACTTGGGTGTGACTCCACCAGCAGAGCTGCCCTCAGCACTGGTGCCCAACAGCAGCAGGGTGTGGAGCTGCTGGAGCAGGTCCAGAGGAGGCCGTGGAGATGCTCCATGAGGTGAGGGCTGGAGCCCCTCTGCTCTGGAGCCAGGCTGGGAGAGCTGGGGGTGCTCACCTGGACAAGAGAAGGCTCCAGGGAGAGCTCCGAGCCCCTTGCAGGGCCTAAAGGGGCTCCAGGAGAGCTGGAGAGGGACTGGGGACAAGGGATGGAGGGACAGGACACAGGGAATGGTTTCCCACTGCCAGAGGGCAGGGATGGATGGGATATTGGGAAGGAATTCCTGGCTGTGAGGATGGTGACATTTCTCAGCACAGTCAGGTCATTTTTGGAACAATATTGCGCCTCTTAACTAAGTTTCTGGCTTAGTATTAAGAAATGCAGAATGAAGTTTCCCTCTCTCAAACTGCCTGCTTCGGTCAGTCCTTTGATCTGGGCATCTCTGCCCCACTGGGACCTTATTTAAAATCTTCTTGGCACCATTTGTAGGAGAGGACCCTGTTAAAATTAGTGAAATATTAAATAAGTTTCAAGCACAATGATCTCCATCTGGTCCTAACAGCATGACATGGATAAAACCAGCTGAGAGGCATGGCCAGCGTGACCAGAGCTTGTGTTCAGAATGAAAAAACACCTGGATTTTTTCCAAGCCTACTGGAGAGCTGGCAGCGAGCTCTGCCTGCTCCAAGTAATTCCTCCTCCATATTCCCCCCTCCTTCATGGCTGTGGACAAAACTGCAGGGCTGGGCTCTGTGTTTGGGATTTCCCTGTGTACATGAAGGAACTTCATGGAGCAAGGCCACCACATTTTCCCCAGGGAGGAGTAAAGGCCATGTCCTGATCCTCACTCCAGCTCGGTGAAGACACAGTGATGTCCCTCACTTGAGAGATCCCCTGTGGGCACCAGGATTTACACATTAATCCCAGTAGCAACAGCTTCTCAGAGGAATCAGAACCTACTTTTAGCTGGTGCAAATAGGGCCTCCAGACACCATCCAGGAGGTCCTGGCGGTATTTCTTGGTGAAGTAGCCCAGGTAGGAGACGAAGGCCGTGGTCAGCAGGACGTCTCCACACAAGGTGCTCTGCTGCTGTTTGAAGTCCTTCACGGCCTCAGCCCATCTCACATTTTCAGAGGCAAGTCCCCCAACCTGCAAGTTCCAAAGTCAGATTGATCATTCATACAGTCATGGAATGGTTTGGGTTGGGAGGGACCTTAAATCCCACCCAGTGCCAGCCCTGCCATGGCAGGGACACCTCCCACTGTCCCAGGCTGCTCCCAGCCCCAATGTCCAGCCTGGCCTTGGGCACTGCCAGGGATCCAGGGGCAGCCCCAGCTGCTCTGGGCACCCTGTGCCAGGGCCTGCCCACCCTTGCAGGGAAGGATTACAGAAGCATTTAAGCCCATCAGTTGTTAATTGCCTTAATGCCACAGATTCCCACGTCATTACACCGTCTCCCACACAGAACACTCCTCTCCACAGCCTTCAGTATGTCACACAATTTATTATCACACCAGGTACGTGGGATTTTGATCACAATTCCCTTCAGATTCTGTCAAAAAAATGTTTTCTTGCACCTATTTTTCATCAGCATCCAATGTCCAGGCAGTGCAGCTGGGGCTTTGATGAGGTTCAGCATCTCCTTGTAAAATAATTTACCTCTACATGCAAAGATCACTTATTTGGCCATCAGTACTTTTTGGGGTACCATTGGAATTAGGAATGGAATGCAGCCTTCAGCTCGCAAGCCAGAAAAACCCAACCCAGTTTTGAATTGACCTCATGGGTTTGAGATGGAGAATGCCAGATCTTATGGTGAAATTCACAATCAGCCTCCTGCTGCCAGGGAGAAACCTCTCTCCATGTACAGCTCTGGGCACATCCACAGCAGGCACAGCTCCCCTCTGCTCCCAGGCCTCTGCCACCGGGGCCAACCAGCACCTTCTACTTTTCTTCCTCAGTCCACAGTCCACAGTCCACATGAACTTATGGTTATTTTTCTTCATATTTCTCATTTCCACTAAAACCTCCTCTGTATCCTTCTCCTCTTCAAGCCTCCCCATGTAAGGAATACTGGTGTGACACTGTCCATTTTTCCAGGCCCCTGTTCAGTGTTAAACAGGCCCAGCTCTGACACTAATCCCTGTGACAAGCCCTGGCAACACCTCCAATAGTTCATTCCCCTAAACTGGCTATTTTGCCACCTTAACCTGCTGTGCAGACGCAGATCCCCAGCATGGGAAGGCAACACCTGCAGACCCTCACTGAATTTCACTGTCACACCTTCCAACCTGGCCAAGTCCTGTTTCCAGCAGAATCTTGCCGAGAGTCAGCACCACCTTCACATTCCCAACACAAACTCGCTCCCGTGGTTGGTTCTGCTTCACTCCAGATCAAACAGCTCTCCTTCCACCCTTGTACCTCCATATCCCCTGATAAACAGCCAGGATCTTTTAAGCCAAGAAGTTACTGAGTTCCCCTCTGAAACCCCTCAGCACAGGCTCTGCAGGGCAGACCCACGGGCAGCCTCCTGCAGCTGACAGCAGCCCCTGGCCTGGGAACACTGTACACACAAGCACAGCTCTGGACACAACTTCCAGCTTCCCACAGCTGCAGACTTCAGGACCTTCTGACCCAGAGCTTGTATCCTTGTGCTTAACAGCCACTGATGATTTTTGACTTCATGACCGAGCCTAAGCTGCTGTGGATATCAACCCAACTTTTGGCATCTACAGCATCCCGTGGGCAGGAGATCCACAGTTCAGCTGTTCTTTGTATAAAAGTACATTCTTTGATGTGCTGCCTGAACTTCTCAATTGCTAAAACGTTTGTCCAGTGCAAAACCAGGGAACAATCCTGCTGGCACCAGCTTCTCTGCACCACTCAGGATTCCAAGCCCTCGGTACCCCTCTGCTGTCTTCTTTTCAGGTTGAAGAGCTTTAGCCTCTTCAATAATTCCTCACACAAGAAGCAGCCTTTTGATTTTCCTTGCAATCCTTATCTGCACCGACTGATGCAATCTTTATTATCTGGTTCCTTTTATTGTTGCTGTCTCTGCACCATTTCCCATTCTCCTCCAGCCTTTGAGGTGCAGCAGAGGGGGCGGCGGTCATGCTGCACATTCGAGATTTATTTAGAAGGTATTCACAGAGCAAGATGGGGATTTTTCTGTTTTGTTCTCCCTTCTTTTCCTAATAAACCCTAATATCCGGTTTCAGATGGGCTTTGGGTTTGGTGAAGGCTTTTTGCTCCCGGGAGCACAGAGCTCACAGCACTCTTAACTCCATCCTTTCACTCCTGAGTGATAACAATCAGCTCAGCATCACTTACAGGGCATGTGAAATACAACCTAATTTTACCAATGTACTTTACATTACATTTATCTACCTGGTGTTTCACCCCTCCATCACTTGGGACTATTTTTACAATTCTTTATAGACAGTCGACATCACCACTGTGGAGCCGCGCGACCCCCTGCACACCAGCTCGTTTATGACTCATGGAATCACAGAACCACAGGCTGATTTGGGTGGGAAGAGACCTTAAAGCCAACCCAGTGCCACCCCTGCCATGGGCAGGGACACCTCCCACTGTCCCAGGCTGCTCCAAGCCCTGTCCAGTCCAGCCTTGGGCACTGCCAGGGATGCAGGGGCAGCCACGGCTTCTCCAGACAATCAGTTTCTTCTGATGAACACAAGAACTAACAGACACCTGCAAAAATACCTCTGATGGCCTTTCTGCCCTGCCCAAACCGCCCCTTTGGATCAGGGAAAACTGCCTCTGGGAAGTCTGACCCCTCCCAGGAGCAGAAAGAGCAGCCTCAGGTTTTCTTTGTCCCACCCGACCTCAGAGCTGTCCCTAAATGTGCCCCAGCTGAGCTGCTGTGCACAAACATGAGCCACCACCATCCTCACAGAGCTGCAGAGGTTCCCCAGTGCCTTTTGCTGGTCTCAGACTGGGCTGATGTCCCCTTAGCCTTGCTAGGAAGATACTCATGATAGGATTAGGACCTCAGCTGCCTTTCCTAGGGCTGCACAATGCGTAGGGCAAAGCCTGATCCAACACATCCAAGCCTCCCTGGCTGCTGCACTGAGCTCCTGGTTCAGAGGGGAACAATCTGTTCTCAATCCATAGGCACAGGTCTGCATCTTGCATCACTGAACCTCATCCCATTCCTGTGGGTCCCATATCCACACCATCCAGTTCTTTCATCTACAGCAATGCTGCCTCTTTATGTGGGGGGATTCCCAGATTTATGTTGTCAGCCTTGGAAGTTTGTTTTATCATGGAAAGCCATATTCCTTACAGTGGAACGAAGGCTGGAAAATAACAAGGATCAGGCAGCACAGGCTATACCTGCCCTGCTCCTCCTCTGTTCCGGACACCTGCAGGAGTCCAGCTGGAGCTGGACAGGCCCTGGTCTCAGCCCACATATCTCATCTTATCCTACTTCTTGAAAAAGAAGCAGAGCACTGCTTTTAAGTTATTGGTCACTTTTAAGGATCATTCATAAATTATCCTTAATCTCAACTACAGTTACAGGGCAGAGCCCAGTTCTTGCACCTTTCCTTTGTAGTTTTTATAGATGAAGCATCCATAGGTCTCCCCTCCAATCTCCTTGAGGTCAACTCCCATCTTTCTCCCACAGCCCTTCTAACACCAAGAAGTCTTTATTGATCTGATTTTCCCGGTACTCAGAGGTGCTTCCATGCTCCTAATTAATTTTTTCAGGTTACTTTCTATCTCCTTAGGTCCTAGAGGCTTTTTTCTTCTCCTTTGCTTGGATCACACACTACTGCCAGTTTTAAAACGTTCCAGACATCCCAGGTGTCTCCCACCTCAGATCCTAGAAGTCATTGGAATTCTTTTTATTTAGCAAGCAGCAAATTAAAAGCTACTCCTTCGATTACCTTTGGCTCTTTGGTAATGTCAACATGAACAACCATTCACCATTCCTCATCCACCTTCTGCACACCAGTCATGACTTTAGGGGCTTCTGTCGCATCCATCCCCTCTACACCTTTTCCAAAGGGAACAGCCCCAATCTATTCCCTCTCTTCTCATGTGGAAGTGGTTACACACTTTGTTGTAGCTTTCCTAGGCTGCTCACAGCCCTCTCAGACAGGGTAACCACGTGTGGGATGTAGGCACTGACAGACCCGATACAATGACGCTTAACTTCTGTTTCCTGAGGTTTTTTCTACCAATTAGTAATATTCAATTTGTCTTTTTTTCCTCCTGTCAAGTGCCACGCTGCTGTTCCTGAGAACTCTCTGCAACAACTCCAAGAGCTCTTCTGTGAGTGATAATGGTGCAATTAGGCCCTATCCATGTAACTGCATGATTACAGTTTGTTTTCCCTGCACACGTTATTTAGCATTTGTCACCACTAGATTTCCTCCTCTGCATTAGCGCACACCCACTCACAAACACCGCTCAGCAGCCAGCCTCCCTTTCTGGTGCACAGATCCTGGCCCTTGGATCCTGAAGCCTCTTCCTTAGAAGTCACCAGGAGCTCGTGAGATGCCAATGTGGCACTGGACTCAATCCCCCAGGTTCATTTGTCAATCCAAAGCATCGCTCTCCATCTTCAGTTACATTCTTTATACAACCTCAGACGTGTTTGTTTCAAAGTCTGGGAACTTATTTCTACCCACAGCCACACCGGTGACACTTCTTGAATGTCAAATGAGCTGCGCATCGGTGAGGGCTGTCAGGCTCTGTTCCCAGAGCAAAGCCAGGATGACACAGGAGATGGTGTGCAGTGCAAGGCAGGAGCCTGGGATGCGAGGAGTTCCTTGCCTACACTGCAGAAATGATAAATTTTGGACAGTGTAGAATCACAGAACTGCTGAGGTTGGAAGCTGTTCCCAGGTCATGGGGTGGGGAAGAGATGTGGCCTGGCCTGGGATGTGGTGTCATAGAAGAGTTGGGGTTGGAAGGGACCTCAAAGCCCATCCAGTGCCACCCCTGCCATGGCAGGGACACCTCCCACTGTCCCAGGCTGCTCCCAGCCCCAGTGTCCAGCCTGGCCTTGGGCACTGCCAGGGATCCAGGGGCAGCCACAGCTGCTCTGGGCACCCTGTGCCAGGGCCTGCCCACCTTCCCAGGGAAGGATTTTTCCATATATCTAAATTAAATTTCCCTTCTTTCAGTTTTCCTCATTCTCCCTTGTCCTGTCACTACAGTTCCTGATGCAAAACCCTTCTCCAGCTCCTTGCAGGCCCCTCTCTAAATGCCTTTGTACTCTGACTTGGAGGACACCGAGGCTTTTAGAGAGCTTTTCATTCCAATTCTTGTCATTTCTAGACCTGTAAAGCTACAGGCAAGTTCCCACCTTTGCTTTTATGATACCACTTCTGACTCATAGAGCTCTGGCCCATCAGCACCTGCTCACACCTTTAAGGCCCAAGAAGGAGGCGAGAGCTGTGATGGCAGCAGAGCCAGGCACCTTAACGAGCAGAGCTGCCCTGATGCACAGAAACAGCCACTGCAAAAGCGTTTTCCTTACTGAAACCTGCTGCAGTGCAGGAAACATTTCCAAAACCACGGGAGGATGGAGCGTGCTGTGTGCACGGGGCTCAGCCCAGCCCTGGCCCCTCCCTCCTGTGCCACCAGAGCTGCCCTGCTGGCACTCACCAGGCGGTTGGCCAGGGCGATGGTGCAGGCTGTGGCTTCAGCTTCCTGCTGGCACTTGAGTTTGTCTGACGTGGCCTTCTCAAACTTGGCCGTGAGCTTGCCCAGGTTCTCGTTGAGGCGCTGCACATGAAAAACAGGAGGAAGTCAGGAACAGCACGGTTTTAACAACTCAGGAACGATGGCGAGCTGTTGGAGGAGTCCAAAAAGCCATGAAGACACTCCAGGAGCTGAAGCCCCTCTCCTCTGGAGCCAGGCTGGGAGAGCTGGGAGTGTTCACCTGGATAAAGCTCCAGGGAGACCTTAGAGTCCCTTCCAGTACCTAAAGGGGCTCCAGGAGAGCTGAAGAGGGACTGGGGACAAAGGCTGGAGGGACAGGACACAGGGAATGGTTTCCCAGTGCCAGAGGGCAGGGATGGATGGGATATTGGGCAGGAATTGTTCTCTGTGAGGGTGGGCAGGCCCTGGCACAGGGTGCCCAGAGCAGCTGGGGCTGCCCCTGCATCCCTGGCAGTGTCCAAGGCCAGGCTGGACATTGGGGCTGGGAGCAGCCTGGGACAGTGGGAGGTGTCCCTGCCATGGCAGGGGTGGAATGGGATGATCTTTAAGGTCCCTTCCAGCCCAAACCATTCTGGGATCCTGTGATCCTGAGACAAACCCTTGTCCAGAGCTGCCCTGCCCTGTGGCAGGGCTGGACAAGCCCCAGCCCAGCTCATCCACCCCGGGCTGGCACTGGGAGCCAGCACGGAGCAGCGCTGGGCTGGGCTGTGCCACTGCTTGGGACTCACAGCCTTGGCACAGAGCAGAGGCAAAGGACACACAAAATGGATTTATTTGGGGTTTCTGGCTGAGCCCTGATGACAAGTGCTATGGCAGAGCAACGAGCAGGCAGCTGAGGAACCCAAATTTGGTATTTCCTGATGCTACAGCCCCTTGTCTCTGACCAGCCCTTGAGGTTCTGCTGATTCCCCAAGTCCTGCTCAAATCCCCAAGGGGCTCCTGCAGTTCTGCCTGAACCATCTCCAAGCTATGCCCTCACGCTGCTTCCAGCAAGGAATATAAAAAGTCATTCAATAAAATGGTTCTGCTCTTCAAGCTGGCTCAAGCAGGTGCCATGTCCCCTGCAGGTCACTGGGCTGGGAGGGGCAGGAAGAGACCAAAGCAGCTGCAGAAAAAGCTGGAGAGCCCTTTGCTTGGACAGAGCTGCTCACACTCGGATCTAAACCAAGCCAACAGCTCCCACAAGCACTTGGAGCATTTCACTTCTGATAAGAGAAGTAATAATTGATTTTATCTGCACCCAGTGCAGACTGCTTAAGGCTAAACTGCTTGTAAATCACTTTAACACCGAGCTACACGCTCGAAACAAACCCAAAAAATGAAAAAGGATTATATTAGAGATCTCTGCAGCTCTCCTGGATACTGGCAAACACAAAGCAGCCTCTCCTTGACCTGCCTTGGAACAGTAACACCAAAAGTTTCTGTCCCCGTGTGCATTTGGATCTGTGAGCCTACAAAGGCTCATATAGATGATATTCCACTATAGAAGCAGGATGTGATAATTGAGGATCTATAGAATATGTACTTGGATCTGGGCTGCAGGACAGAGCAGGGCCCCACCAGGGGCACACAAATACAGCTGTGTGCTGTGAACAGCCTCCACCTCCATCAGCCCCCAGGGGCAGAGCACTGAATTCCCAGGCAGGCAAAGAAGACAGAAAGTCCTTAATGTTTTGGACATTCAGAATGTTCTCATTTATTACTACAAATGAGTATGTGGCAGCTTGGGGCCCAGCTGTGAGCAGGTATGAATCACCACACAGCAGTGAAGCTCTCCAAGATATCCCAGATAAGTAAGGATATACCTCCACATCCCTCCCACGCTACCCTGCATCATTCCCCATCTGCAGAGAGGAGAAGGCCCCTAAACCAGGCAGGTTTGTCAGTGCATGCCAGAGGAGCACCAGTAATCTCTCCAAATATTGCAATTTTCTTTAATAAAATCCCACTCCTTAAAAAAAAAAAAAAAACAACAAAAAAACTCAGGAATAAAAAGCTTTAGAAAAGAGAAGCATAAAGGGATGAAAAAAGTTCCCCAGCACTGTATGGCACATCTGAGGTGGGAGAATTGGACACCAAAGCCCTCTAAATCCAGCCCTGCTCCAGGTGCCTCCTTTCATCTGCAGCAGGAGCTCAGCACCAGTTTTTTGTATTTTTAGTTAAAAAGTGTAGTAAGCATTTTAAGAAACGATAAGCCCTTGGAAACATCAAAAGAGCAATGTGTTTTCTAACAGGGTGATGTGCTGGTGGAAGGGGTGAGGGGAGCAGAGGGACCTGCTGCCCCTTGGTCACTCACTGGGACCCTGCCCCTGCTGTGGGTCACAGAAAGGGATCCCACTCCCAAAGAGAGATCCCAAAGCACCCTAAAACCAGGCAGGTTCTGGAGCAGCTGCTTCCCACAGCCTGTTCTTAGCAGGTATCGTGCTGGGAGGGAGCAGGGAGAAAAGCAGGATAAAGCAGGATGTGTTTTCACATAGAGATAATTTTCTGAAGGAAAACGATAAAGGCCTCACTCTACCCTCCGTGGAAATGCATTTTCAATCAGGCTGGAATTTCTTCTATTCAGAGATTTTTTTAAACTTTTTTTTTAAAAGGAGCAAAAATCCAAATAACATCCATGGTGTGTTGTGAGGGAGCTGTGCCGTGACAAATGAGGCTCCTGCAAAACCAGAGCCTGGGTGTGGAGCCAGCCCAGCTCTGTGCTCCCAGCACTGAATCAGCCTCCAGCCCCTGTCCCCCGCCCTGTGCAGCACACTAGGAACACACTGGTGTGAGATGATGGGATTTCTGAGGACCTAGGAGTAGAGGTAAAATTTAAAAAATTAGGTGGGACTAATAAGGATTCATATTTAACCTTCCTCTTCAGGTGCAAGCAAGGCTGGAGAAGAACAGAGGAAATGAAAGCAGCAATATACTGTCACAGAATCACAGAATGGTTTGCGTTGGAAGGGACCTTAAACATCATCTTGTTCCACCCCCTGCCATGGGCAGGGACACCTCCCACTGTCCCAGGCTGCTCCAAGCCCTGTCCAGCCTGGCCTTGGGATGCAGGGGCAGCCACAGCTGCTCTGGGCACCCTGTGCCAGGGCCTCCCCACCCTCCCAGGGAACAATTTCTTCCCTATATCTAACCTCAATTTCCCCTCTTTCAATTTGAAGCCATTGTCCTTTGTCCTGTCCCTCCATGCCTTGTCCCCAGTCCCTCTCCAGCTCTCCTGGAGCTCCCTTAGGCCCTGCAAGGGGCTCTGAGCTCTCCCTGGAGCCTTCTCTTGTCCAGGTGAGCACCCCCAGCTCTCCCAGCCTGGCTCCAGAGCAGAGCTGCTCCATCCCTCTGCTCATCCTGGTGCCTCCTCTGGACTCTCTCCAGCAGCTCCAGGCCCCTCCTGTGCAGGGCCTGGGGCAGCTCTGCAGGTGGGGTCTCACCTGAGCACAGGGGCAGAGGGGCAGAACCCCCCCTTTCCCCTCCCCTGCTGCCCACGCTGGGGGCTCAGCCCAGCACAGGGCTGGATTTTGGGGCTGCCAGTGCACCAGCAGGGAGAGAAAACCCTACAACCCCCCAAACCTTTGGATTCCCACCCCTGCTTAAGGACACAAGCGCTGAGCTCTGCCTGAAGGAGAGGATTCCCCCAGGCAGGGACAAGCAGGATGGGTCCCCCCAAGGGCACTCACGGCGATTTTGGCCTTGACAGTGGCCAGCTTGTCCTGGGCTGCTGCCAGCTCGGCGTTGGCCCTGTCCAGTGCCTGCCTCTTGGGCTGCACCTCGCAGAACACGCGGTGGAAGCGCACGATGTTCAGCACCCACGAGCACAGCCCCGGCCGCCGCTGACGACTTGGTGGCCACGAACTCGGGGTTGAACTTGGGGTCTTGCAAATAGGGCTGCAGGGCTTTGAGGCAGTTCTCGTGGATGTTCTCCTTGTTGAACTTGATCAAGGAGTCCAGGAAGCTGTCTACCCTGGCCATGGCCACTCTGGCTGCTTTCCAGCTCCTGTCCTTGGGTATCCTCCCTGCTGGGGCCGTCAGCACCATCACGGCTGCGGTGACGTTGCTGACAGCAGAAGGAGGTGACCCAAAGGACCTCAGCTCCGTCAGATTGGTCTGAAAAGGGGAAAACAAGGTTGTTAGATAAAAAAAAATGGGCTTTCTTTTCACTCTGCCACTAATAGAGTCAGGCTCCCAGGCTATCAATCTGATAAATTGGGCTCCTCTCGGCCGCAGCAGTGCTCCCTTTAGATCACTGCTCTGCCTGTTTGCAGCACAGCTGCTCCATTCCCTGCTCCTGACATCCCACCTGGGGCCAGCACAGCACACTGCTCCTCCCCACACTCCTGGGGGAGCAGGAAGCTTTATGCCCTCTCAGAAGATTGGGATAAATAAGAATGAAACCGATAGGAATAACCCCCAGGCCCTCTAAAACAACCTTCAGAGCTTCCCTTCATGCTCCCTCCTACCCCAGCTGAGATGCCAATGCCAAAGTCATCCTCTGATTCCCACATCCTGCAGCCCTCAGGGTTCAGGGAAAGCAGCAGCTGAGAAGGAGCCCAGGCACCCTCACAGGGCAAGCAGCCAAACTGCACTGGAGGAGCCAAAAGGGCATTTTTGTCTCTAACTCCTGATTTCCCAACTCTTCAAACTCACTATCACATCTGGCTTTGCAGATTTTTATTTTGCAGGTGCTCTGCACTGGGTCTGTCACAACCCACATGCCATTCATCATGATCCATGTAATAATGACCTCAGTTATCTTCTATATATTTGTAATTATCTCATATATGTACGGACTTATCTCTCCATAACACTTTAAATAGCTTCTCAGTTGGCCTCAGTCACTCTCACTGCCACCAGCCCCCGCAAAAGGCATTACAGCAGGTGACAGAGGGGCTGCAGTAGGTCCCACCCACACAGCCAAAGCCAGGCTGAGCCAGCCCACGGAAAAGGAAAACGAAAAGGAAAAGGAAACTTTAAACTGTCAGGAACACAGAGAGAATTAACCCTGCCAAGGCTGAGCAGGGCCAGCTGTCCTGAGAGCAGTGTGGTTACAGAGGGTTCTGGAGGCACCAAAAGGAGTATTTAAAGCATCAGAAGGATAATCCAGCACAAACACAGGAGCAGAAATCAAGGTGGGTTCAAGGTGCAGCTGATAAGGAGGAAACAGCCTGGACATGTCCCAGTGGCCATGGCTGCTCTCCTTTTGCAGTGTCACAGAGATGTCCATGCATCCACACCCTCACTGACTGTATGGATTTATTACTGGATTCTACAACAGCTTTTCTCACTGTTTTCCTTATTAATGTTGCAAATAACCCTGCAGCCCAAGGAAGATGACTGAGATAGTTGGGAAGAAGCTGTACAAACACATACAAACATTGTTGATCATTCATGTCAGCGAGCAGGTCGGGCTCTCTGACACATTCCCAGTCAGCAGGTAAAGGAGACTGTGGCTTCCACTGCTCTGCTACTGCTGCTTTACAGCTCCCTGGAGAAAATCCCAGCATTTTCCCCATCTTTGCCTAATGAGAGATTCCACAGCTCCAGCACAAAACTGGAACTAATGGAGAGACAAACATTTTCCTCTAGCACAATCCTTTCCCTCCCGTGAAGGAAACCCAGAGCACACGTGTCTGCAGCACAGCTACCTCCTTCCCAAAGGCTAATCCAACAGAAACCCTGTTCTGGATGACTCCAAGGTGCTTTCCTGTCCCCCAGCAGGGCTGTGATGGAGCCATGTTTTGAGGCCTTGCTGTGACTGTGGGTTTTCCAGCTGCTGCTGCCCCAGGACACTGCATGAACTGCAGACCAAAGCAAATTGCAGGTCCATCTCTCAGGCACATCACAGAATCACAGAATGGACCAGGTTGGAAAAGACCTTTGAGATCATCAAGTCCAACCTATGACCTAAAACCTCCTCATCGACTAAACCATGGCACTGAGTGCCACATCTCAAAGTCTCAGGCTCCAAAGGGGAACCCCGGGAGCATGCTTGAAGGACAAACCTTCCAAGGTGCAAAAAGTCTTCCCAAAACCAATCTCCTGCAATCAGAGCAATGCTTATCTCCTGATTACACATTTTCCCAATGGCATCTTCCTTCGGACCAGCTTTGCCTGCTCCTCTCCATGGCAATGAGTGGTCCAGCCTCGTGGGTGGTCTGAGTTCCACCAGGAACCCCAGAATCACAGAATTAACCAGGTTGGAAAAGACCTTTGAGATCATCAAGTCCAACCTATGACCCAACACCACCTTGTCAACTAAACCATGGCACTGAGTGCCACATCCAATCTTTTTTTAAACACTTCTGCACCAGCAGGGAGGAAGCTGGAGGAGGGACAGTACAATGCCCAGAACTTGTGCCATCAGATGACACAGCCCCTCTACCCCAGTGCAGAGGTAAAACACTGGGTTCCCATGGGAATCCTCACCCTACCTTGTTGAGGGTGTTGAGAGCAGCCTGGGCAGCTGCCAGGGCAGGCTCAGCCTTGGCCAGGTCCTCTTCACAGTCCTTCTGCTTCTGCTCGACCTCCTGGGCAATGAGGGCCACCTTCTGCTCCTCCTCATCGGCCACCGCCTTCTTCCTGCTCACCTTCTCTGTCTCCACACCCACCACCTGGATCAGCTTGTCAGCATCCTCGTTCTTCTGCTTCAGCTCCACCTCCTGGGCTGCCAACTTGGCCTTCAGCTCATCCACCTGCAGGGCAGAGACGTGTGTGGGAGCTGGGCTGCCCTGCCTGCTCCTCAGTGCCCAGCACGGGCTCACCCTGCAGCAGGACCCGAGGGCAGGGAGGGCCTGGCTGTCAGGCAGAGTCCTGGCAGCACAGGGGAGCATTTCTGGCCGCTGGCAAGAGCCTGCTGCTCCCTTTGCTCGTGGGACACATGGTCCACATGGCAGAGCAGGCTGGAAGCAGTGAGGAGCCCATCAGAGCCCAGCTCCAGCAGGATGCACAGCTCTGGGAGCTGACCCAGCCCTGCTCCCGGACAGAGGGACCAAGGCAACACGGACACTGCTGTGGGCAGGATCCAGTGGGAAGGAGGAGGAGGCATATTTCAGATATCCTTGGGATGATTTCATACAGCCCAGGAGCCCCATCACACACCAGGCACGTGCAGGGAGCTTCTGTCACTGTAAAGCCAAAACCCTCAGCTTTGTGCACGAGCTCTGATGTCACATCCCCCCGGACAGAGGTGTGCAGGTGCTGTGCCTTGGGGAGGTGACAAGGGCTGCAATTCAGCCACACTTGAGCCTCTCAGCCTTGCCACCAGCAAACCCAGGCACACAGAGGTTTGGAGCAGGACCTGTGCCCCAGGAACTCCCCGAGCCTCCTGCTCACCCCGGCACACCCTGACCCTCCCACCCCTGCAGCCTGGGCCCCAGGCACAGGGCAGGGGCAGCACCTGCTCTGAAACCATTGGTGCTGCAGGCTTGTGGCAGGAATCACAGAGCCATGGAATGGTTTGGACGGGAAGGGACATTAAATCCCATCCAGTGCCACCCCTGCCATGGCAGGGACACCTCCCACTGTCCCAGGCTGCTCCCAGCCCCAATGTCCAGCCTGGCCTTGGGCACTGCCAGGGATCCAGGGGCAGCCCCAGCTGCTCTGGGCACCCTGTGCCAGGGCCTGCCCACCCTCCCAGGGAACAATTCCTTCCTAACACCATTTTTCTCCCCAGGAAGATTGCAGTTGGGATCTGCTGACAGCTCCAGCCCTTGGCAGAGCTCTGAGGGTCAAGGGGCTTTAAATGTGATGTCAGATGGGCTTGAGAAGGGATGTCCCCTTGAGATGGCAGCCAGGAGGCCACCAGCAGGGCCGTGGTGGCAGCTCCTCACACCCTGCTCACAGCAGGAGCCCTCAGCAGCGTTTGCCCAAGGGGAAGCTCACACAGGCTCTCACCTGCAGGCAGAAAACCTCCTGCTAAAATCCCCGTTTCAGTGAATTTACCCAGACTCTGGGCAGACCACAGAGGCTTTTGCTGCCTGATATCAGGCTCATAAAGGTTCACTCAGAGCTCCTGGGGCACATCTTTACCCACACAAAAATCCTTACAGGAAGGGAAGCCAGACACTCGTTTTGGCTATACCAGAAGGGAGAGCACAGGCTGCAATCCACAAACTGAAGCTGTTGACATTTGGCATCGGCTTCACGTGGAGAACAGTTTTTCAGGGCTCTCCACATGCCCTCCATCCATCATCATCCCCTGCTGCCTGGCACTGTGGGACTGCTCTCACCAGGACAAAGGCACAGCTGTAAATCTGGGCTCACGTGAGCACATAATCCCCTCGTGTGACAAACCCAGCGGCAGCTCCTTGTTCAGCTCCACGTCTCAGGGGCTGCAGGAAATTGAAGTGGGCTCTGCTGATGGCAGATATGGCTGTGACCTTCTGCCCAGAAATCAGCCTTTGTGTGCTGGATACTCACACAAACGGGAGCTCCTGGGGTTTACATGAGCAGCACAAAACAAGCAGGGGATTAGAATCCATGGGCACTCAACAGCACCACAAAGAGCAGGGTAAGCTCAGCCCAGGGGAACAGACAATGCCCTGCTGAGCACATGCAGCAATGGGAGGGGAAATGACTGCAGACATTGTCAGGATTTTAAAAACGCAAGGACGCAGGAGAGGGACTATTTGCAAGGGCCTGCAGTGACAGGACAAAAGGGAATGGCTTCAAACTGAAGGAGGGCAGGGTTAGATGGGATATCAGGAAGAAATCCTTCCCTGTGAGGGTGGGCAGGCCCTGGCACAGGGTGCCCAGAGCAGCTGGGGCTGCCCCTGGATCCCTGGCAGTGCCCAAGGCCAGGCTGGACATTGGGGCTTGGAGCAGCCTGGGACAGTGGGAGGTGTCCCTGCCATGGCAGGGGGTGGAATGAGATGAACTTTGAGGTCCCTTACAACTCAAACCATTCTGGATTCTGTGATTCCATGAGAAACCTGTGAGCAGCTTCCTGAGTGCAGAACAATCTGATAAGCAATTAGTAATGTGAGGTGGAAAGCGAAAGAGCAAAGCAAATGAGAAATTCAAGGGTAATGTGCTGTGACTTCATCAGGGAAAGGAAGGGAGAAGCCCTTGCCTACGATCAGAACAGCATGAGAAAAATTATTAAAGAGAAGAAAACCTGGAGGGCAGGCTCCCAGAAGACTCATTTTATCTGATTGTCCCTGCCTTGTTTCAAGAACACAAAATACATCAAAAGGTCGGCGATTAATTGATAGCACCAGCCAGGCTCGAATCTGGAATCCAGTGATGCAATATTAACCAAAGCCATCCTCAGAATTACTCAGCAATGGGCGCTGACCTCTTGGTGGCACACAGCACTCTGAAAAACAAATGACTCATCCCACACGTCTTCCCAATCCATTATGTCCTAATAGGAAGGAGGCTTCAGCTCCCCTGAGTGCTGAGGATGCTTCTGTCTGCAGGGAGAGATGGTTATGAGCTGATGGGAAACATTGCTGGAGGAGGAAGGTTGGTCAACAGCATCAAGGTGTCCGAATCTCCAAAGGACAAAAAAAGGGTAGAGGGGACCACAGTAAAAGGAGGCAGAGAGGTTCTTTTGAAACTGGAACAGCAAAGTCAAAAATACCTGCAGCTCCTGGCCCCACAGCCCCTCGTGCTGAGGCCACTTTGAGCCCACAGAAACACACAAAGCTCATAATTAACTTGTCATGGTACCAAGCAGCAGGGCCCTGGAGAACACCAGTGCTGAGCGCCAGTCCTCAGAGCTGAGACACAGCCAGGTGACACCCAAGGATCAAAATCCTCCACTTTTGCTTTGAAAATGCCCCTCCACCCCCAGCACATCACTCCCAAGCACAACCTGCAGATGACACACCTGAGAGAGAGAGAGAGAGAGAGGACTCATCACTTCCTCAGCCCCAAGACTAAGCATTTCCACGGGTGAATGTAAAGTTCAACCTTTTAAATCCATATTCAAGATTGAACATGCTGGTGTGATTTCCAGTCCTGACAAACATCCACACTCTGCTTTCAAATCAACAGCAGATTTGACTGTTGCGCACATCTGGTAATTTAGGTGTTTAATTTTAGGCCCCCAGTGCTAATTTTAAACTCGAATTTGACATATTTGTCCTCACTGTTCTGCATCTTAATTACCTGCACAAGGAGGCACCTCTCACCCCAGCCTCACCCCAACCAGACACAAACATTGTGCTCTTTCACCTTTGTTGTGATTTGATTTTCCCATCCTTCCCATTGCGTCCAAGTCCTCCACCACTGCTTTGTGGCTCATCAGTGAGCCCTGCCCACACAGCAGCCACTGAAGAGAAGCCTGAAGAATGCAGAAGGGTTCCCATGAGTCACAACAGACCCGGGGACTTGTTCTCAAAAGATTCGTTTCATATCAGCTGCTCCCAAAAAATAAACTTAATCCATCTTATCCACCACTGGGGACTCCTCAAAAAACAGCAGCACCCCACAGGTCCATCAGAACTATTGCCTGCATGGGTGAGGTGAGGTCAGGTGAGGTCAGGTTGTTGGAAAATATACCAAGTTTCAAATTTTTGATTTTATAACTTCAGTCAGGTTAGTTCACCCCAAGGAAAGGGAATTGAAGTTTCTTTCCAGGGCATTGCTCCACCAGGCAAGGCCTGATGAACTCAACATCTCAACAGACTGGGAGTAGCACAGAAGATACACAAAATACAATGACTGTCAACAGCCATTAATGAACATCAACCCCAAACATCACCCCTGGCATGGTCAGAGACACCTGGACTGGGAAAAGAGAGATAAGAGAACCAAGGAATGAGGACCTAATTAGCATCAGAGGTGAAGAGATCTGTAACCAACAGGAAACCAAATACAAAGAACTCTGTAACTTGGGACCAATGAACACTGAACCAATGAATCTCTCTGGGTTTTGACTGTATAAAGTTTGTGAAAAATTTGTGGTCAAATCCATGTGTCATGGAAGGATTTTCTCTGCACACCTGGGCTATGTGTGGGTGAAACGATTTTGGTTGCACATCCTGGCCAGAATAAAGGAATGCCTTGATTCTCTAACACTAAAAATATTGTTGGAGGGGTTTCATTTTTCCTGCAGTTTCAGTGGTGAGGTGAGGTGAGGTGAGGTGAGGTGAGCACTGAGGGCATGGCCTGGTCGCTCTGGTGGGTACCACCAGTGCTCTCTGCTACCCCTTCCCTACAAAGGAGATGCTAAAACCTGCACAGGACGTGGCATGTGCTCAGCCCTCCTGTGCCCTGCTCTGTGAGCAGAGGCTGTTTGAAGGGAGATGGAGATATCAGCGCTGAGAGGCACCAGCCCAGCCCATCCATCAGCCCAGGCAGGCGCGTGTCCCCTGGAGCGTGACAGACGTGACTGATGTCCCCAGCGCTACCCAGAGCGGGTGTGTGGAAGGGGATGGACCTGCCAGTCCTTCATTCTCACCAACCCCCCTGCACTCCTCCAGAGCAGCTTCAGGACAGCCCCATTTGCCACCGTAGAAGCTTTGCAAGCAAACATCTGTGAGAGTTAATAGGATATGAAATGGAGAGAAAAATGGGAGTGCAGCAACAGACGTAGGTGTCACTGCAGAGAGGTTTGGGAAATACCCAGAACAACTTCCAGTCATTGCCAGAGGAGAGTGCCAGTGTGAGTCTTTAGCAGGGGGATTTTGGGATGACTAATGTGCACTTCAGACATGTATTAGCTTTCTTTAAAGATGGATAGCATAATGGAAGGAGAAGTGAACATCAGCCTCATTTTAACAGCATGCACTATTTAGTTTGAAAGAGTCTTGCTGAAGTTATTGTAGATTTCCTGGATGCAGCTCCAAAAATCACTGACTATCCTGTATTTCCTAAGCTGTTTCATCACCCCAGCTGAAATTTAACCACTAGAAGAGGATGGCAGAGTCAGCTGGATCCCAGTCTCATTTTATTTACTGAAATCTTTCAGTTACCCCCAAACAGCAGAGACTGGACACACACCTCTGCATTCTCCTTTCCAGCACAGAACATCACTTCTGCTCCTCCAAAAACCCAGCTCAAGCCCAGACTAGAGCCAGGATCCAGCAGAATTTTTTTTTCCCTGTAAAATTCTCCCTCGAATCAGACAAGAGAAACAAGGAAAACCAACCCCAAGGGGTTCTGACCTGTGCAGAAGTGCTCTTGAGCTTCTCCAGGCCATTCTCCAGCCGCTCCATTTTTGCCTTTAAATCCTTGTCCTTCTTCAGCAGCAGGTTCTGGTAGAGTTTGATTTGCTCCAGGAAGGACTTGGGGGTGGTGTAGTTGTAGCGGCGCTCGTTGCTCAGGTACAGCCGGGACATCTCGTTGACACTGATGTGGACGTGGGCCATGAATTTGCTTATTGAATCTTTCACTGAATCCTAAAGAGAAGATGGGGAGATGAGGAGAAGTTGTTTTAAATAGAAAACTATATATAACGCAGGTCTGTGCTGAATAGAAAGGAATTTGGTAACTTTTCATTCTGCTGCAGCACAATCCGGGATGTAACACCTCAGCTGATCCCTTTTCACTGTTATCTCTAAAATAACTTTGTTGCTCGTGTACTTTATACCTCTTTTGATATCTTTTTATCTCACACATTATCTTATTCCAAGCAATTTCTCTACAAAATAACAGCTCTTATAAGTATACATTTGGGCTTTTCTTCTGTACAAATGGGAAAAGTGCACACTCCTAAAAAGAAACATTGTAGACTTTATTCTTCCTAAATCCTGCCCAGACAAACTAAATAAACAGAAACGAATCTCTATTCTAAAAGCAGGTTGTCAGCACTGGGAACTTGACCTATTTTTGCCCTTGAGAATTCCAGAGGCTCAGACTCAAGTGGGGAGAGCAGAGCGTGTGTGTTCCTTGCAGTGCTCAGGAGCAGCAGATTATTTTCTGTGGGTGTTTGGGGCTCCCTCTGTGCTGGCAGAGCCGTCCTTTCCCTGGCAGTGCCACCAGCACCCAGTAACACACCAGGCACACAGGAGCGTGGGGCCCGTGGCTCTGCTGCCAAGCTCCACAACCCTCTCCAAAAAACTTGGAACGTGCCTCAAGGATGGTTTGGTTGAGTTCAACGCACTTCAGTGCTACCAGTGATGGACAGACACCAGCTGTGTGTCTGTCCTGGATGTGTTGGAGTGTCGCGATAGAGGGGAAACCCAGACGCTCAATATGAGCGATCAGCAGGAATCCGATTTATTGATTGTACCAGAACTCCTTATATACTAACAATAATAAGCTTTATGCATATTCGTAATGGCGCATTCTAAGTGGTTCACGTCGATTAAGCTGATCCTAAACCCCTCCTTAGACCCCCTTTCGTGGTCAGCAGTTCTGCTTTTTTCCCTGGCCTTCTAACCACAGATGTCCATTGTTTTGTTGCCAAAACCTAACCTTGCTGGCTCTGCAAATAAACCCATAGTTCAGCAGTAAGGCTCAATGGTGGTTCAGTTACTGAGCAAGATACATGTAATATTCTGTAACTTCAGTTGTTACACAGGATGTGTGGTGCATTGTCTTATGAGACCTTGCTCAGCTAGCTGCAAGGGTCTATGTGCCCGTTCTCACATAGCCAGCCTCTCAGATCAGTAAGCTGCAAAGAATCTGTATACCCCGAATCTATATGTCCCTTTTCACGTAACCAATCTCTCACATTGGAAGGCAACCTCACCCTCCTTTCAGCAGTGCCCACCTGGTGTGAGACACGGAGCCACTCCTGGCTGTGGCCAGCCCTGTCCCCAGGGTCCCCTGGCAGGAACCGTGCTGGCTGCTCACCTGCAGGGTGTCCATGTCCCGCAGGAAGCGGAGGCTGACGGACTCCAGGGCCTCCCGGGGCCACGGCTGGAAGCAGTCGAGGGTGGTGCAGCTGACCAGGGCCGGGAACCTGCGGCTGCGGAGGCGCAGCTTGGGGCCCACGGGGGACAGGCACAGCGCGACCTGCGGGGCACACGAGGGCAGGGAAGGAGGAGCAGGGCTGGGATCTGCCCCTGCAGCCCACCTCGGGCTCCAGCAGCCCCTTCCCAGGGAGGATCCCACCCCACCAGCTACAGCAGCCTCTGTGCTGGATCACTTGTGCTGTCTAAAGGCCCCCGGGTGATGACACAGACGGTGTGTCCCGCACTTGAGTGCACCTTCATGCCAGCACCAGGCAGCAAACCCTGGGCTCAGGGAAGTCCCTTCCTCAGGTAAAAGCACTGCAGCAGGCACCCCCGGGCCCCAGAAGCAGCAAAGGGGCACAGAAGGTCATTGTGCTGAAAAATAAACACCCCTGAGAGCTGCAGCCCAACCTCCCCACGGGGCAGCCCAGAGCATCTCCACCCCACACACCTGCACCAGGGTGGATGGGGAGCACCAACCCTGATGCCTTCAAGAACCTGGAAATAAAACACCACACTTTGGAGATAATATTAGTCCAGGAGGCAGCAGAAAGGCTGGTCTTTATTGGAGGCCTCCAGGGGCAGACATGGAAAATGTCCACACAATGCCCACCCCCACCTGGGGTGAATAGAGTTCTGTAAGTTTAGCAAATTGGCATATTTGACAAAAATCACCAATTAGAGACCTAAGAGGTGAGAGAATTTCCCCCCTCTCTAAATCCTCCCCCCTCAGATGGAAACTAAACTTTGTTCACAAAAATGTGTCTCGAAGAGCTGTTTTTGGCCTTGGCTCCCAAAAAGAACCAAGATAGGAGAGGCGCCTTGTACCCCCTGGGGCTTGGGGCTCTGGAATGGGTTTTGTGTTTCTGCCTAGGGAAAAAGTTGGGAGAAGTACTGGGACCAGCTACTAATGCAATAATAGGCTACAAAGGTGTGTGTAAAGAACACAGAGAATATACAAAAGGAGAAAGGCAAGAAATCATTCGGCACCAGCCCCTCCTGCTCCACCTCACCTTCAGCTGCCGCCGAACGCGCTCGATGAAAAACCTCCAGCAATTCTCCTTGGAGTCCACCAGCCCCCGGCCTCTGACTTCAGTCCTCATGCTGCTGATGATGTTTTCCACTTCATCATCAGGGAAGAGATCCGGGATTTCCCCTAGGAGAAGGGGACACATTTGTGTTTACAGGTCTGGATGTCATCGGAGTCTTAGAGCAAAGGGAAGCTGCTGCCTCCCTCTCCAGGGGCTCAGGGAAGTCCCTTCCTCAGGTAAAAGCACTGCAGCAGGCACCCCCGGGCCCCAGAAGCAGCAAAGGGGCACAGAAGGTCATTGTGCTGAAAAATAAACACCCCTGAGAGCAAACATCCTTATGAAACACAAGGGAAGGGAACATAGAATAGAGTCAAAGTACAGAAAATCCCTTTTTTTTTTTTTAGCTCTGCAATCTAATTAGATTACAAAAGAAACATTCAAATCCCTAATATGCCATAAGTGATAAAAAATCATTGTAGTTTTGCAAATGCATTAATTACACGAAAAGTTTTTGCAGCTGTTCAGGGCCATTTCCAGCAGTGGCCAAATAACTCTCAGATCCCCAAAACATTTTAAAAGTTAAAAATCTTGTAGAAACTTTTAAAATTTACTAGTTAAGCAGCTGACTGCCAAAAATGCACCCAACCAACTTCTTTTTTTTTATTATTGTTTCCTTAATTTATCACATATTCACTTCCTTTCTGGCTTCTGATTTGATTAAAATCATCATTACTGAGTCAGATACTTTCAATATGAGCACGAATCACTTAGGGAAATACACTCATCAGAAATCTGCTCATTTATCAAAAAGATTAGAACATATTTTGTTCTAGATGATGATAACAAGAGAAACAAGTAAGAAAGACACCTTCCACTATCCCAGGTTGCTCCAAGCCCTCTCCAACCTGGCCTTGGACACTTCCAGGGATCCAGGGGCAGCCACAACTCCTCTGGGCACCCTGTGCCAGGGCCTCCCACCCTCACAGGGAAGGATTGTCTCTCATCCTGTCACTTCAGACCCTTGTCCCAAGTCCCTCTCCAGCTCTCTTGGAGCCCCTTTAGGCTCCAAGGGGCTCTGAGGTCTCCCCAGAGCTTCTCTTCTCCAGGCTGAAGAACCTCAGCTCTCTCCTGAGCTTCACCTTCAGTTATCAGGTGTCTGTGCATCTGCACCACATGTAGGAGCTGGTGGGAACTCCTCCCCACCCTCCACATCAAACCTTGTCCTTGCTCCCGATTACAAAATCATCACAGCTGATTCAGATGGGAGAGCATCAGAGCTTGTGTGCTGCTGAAGCCATCTGGCCACCAATGTACAGCCACACCTCTGGAGCTACTCACAAACAGTTGTGCTGCTGATTCCTCACCTCTCCCCATCCCTGCAGGGACCTGACCCAGCTGGTGCCTTCCCCACCTGATTCACAAGGCAGAAAGTGGCAGGGAGGCAGTGGCAGGGATCTGCCAGGGAAAATGGGGACATGCCCACTCCAGGTGTCCTCCGTGGTCCTGGTGACACAGCCTGCACCCCCAGGGGCTTGGGAACCGCAGCACACAGGGATGCTCATCCGCACACACCACAAAACAGAGCGCTGGCACGGACACAGAGTGCCTTGCAATGCTTTGGGTGAGCAGCAACTCAAAAACCCCAATGCGTCTGGAAAAACAACAGGGAAGGGACTGGCATGGGATAAGCAGCCAGGTGACACACACTGACACAGCCACCCCGTGGCTTTGCTTCATCCTCCAGCTCGCAGATACTCCAGTCAAACCCAGTGTCCAGAAACAACCTTAATTCAAGAGGTGGATGCACGAGATCCCCCGGTGAAACTCCTCACCTGTGATACATTCCTTTGGCTCTGTCCCCAGCTACAATATCCCAGCAGACTTGTCCCTTAGCAGCTATGTGCAGAATCCCAAGACATATGGAAAAACGGGTACAAGACACAAGGGAAAGACAAGAAATGTCCCAGCTGATGGAGTGTCCCTCCCCAGGGAGGCCCGGGCACCGCTTTTACTCGAGCGCTCCACCCATGCAACTTCCAGCTCATTTCATCCTTTGCCCCTCTGTCTATTCCAAAATTCCAGGTGCTACCAGGAGCAAAACTCCACTGGAGAGGGGGAGAGGAGAAAGCAGAGCACGAGGGCTGTACCTGATGCCAGGAAGTCGTTCACCAGCACCAGGAACTGCTCGTCCGCCACCTGCGCGTCGCTCAGCAGGAACACGGAGCCCACGCTCTTCAGCCCAGCCTTCAGGTACAGGTTTGCCAGGTCTGCCTGCAGGTGGGGAACCAGGAGGGCTTACAGCTACATGCTGCAAAGCCAGACCCAGCAATGGGAAAATTCAGAACTTGCCCAGTCACTGAGAACATCAGCACAGCCGAGGGCTGACACTCAGGGCTGGGCTGGGGCGTTCTCAGGCCTGGCCAGCTCGGAGCACTGCCAGGAGACCCCAGCTCTGGCTGCACCCCTGTGCAGACACACTCCAGCAAGGCATTTGCTCCTCTCCACGGCATCATGTGGTGCCTGGAGTGTTTCAATACCTCAGGATCACAGAATCATTCCATTTGGAAGAGCCCTCTAAGGTCATCGTGTCCACCTGTTCCCCCAGAGTGGCCAGGGCCACCCCTAACCCGTGTCCGCAGGTGCTACATCCACATGGCTTTTAAATCCCTGCAGGGACTGGCACTTCACCACTTCCCTGGGCAGCTGTGCCAGGGCTGGACAGCCCTTTCAGTAAAGAAATTTTCCCCAATACCCAATCTAAACCTCCCCTGGCCCAGCCTGAGGCCGTTCCCTCTCCTCCTGTCCCTGTTCCCTGCCAGCAGAGCCCGACCCCCCCGGCTGCCCCCTCCTGTCAGGGACTTGTGCAGAGCCACAAGGTCCCCCCTGAGCCTCCTTTGCTCCAGGCTCAGCCCCTTTCCCAGCTCCCTCAGCCGCTCCTGGGGCTCCAGACCCTTTCCCAGCTCCATTCCCTTCCCTGGACACGCTCCAGCCCCTCCATGTCCTTCTTGTCCTGAGTGTCCCAGAGCTGTCCCCAGCACTGGAGGTGCCCCAGCAGTGCCAGCACAGGGGATGGGCACTGCCCTGGCCCTGCTGCCACCCCAGGGCTGTCATCAGCACCCCCACAGCCTTTTCCAGCTTTCCAGCCACTCTGCCTCAGCCTGGAGTGTTCCATGGGGTTGTTGTGCCCCAAGAGCAGGACCTGGCACTTGGCCCTGTTGAACTACAAATGATTGGCCTCAGCCCATCTCCCTCCATCCCCTGGGAAACTCCACCAAACAATCTGCACAGAGAAATGGTGGGAGCATGAAGACAGAAGAGCCCCTTACACGTGGCACATGGCATCCTCAAACAGCACCAGGTTCATGGCAGCGTTGACTTCGTTGTAGTTGTCCAAGGCTTCCACGAGGATCTGGTTCAGCTCCTGCCAGGTTGGAACTGGCCTATAGCCAGGTTCCCCGAGGCCTTTGGCAAAATGGCAGTAAATATTCATGCGTTTGGCCTGCTCTAAAGTGTCCTCAATGTCCTGTAAAAGAGAACAAAATAGTACAGAACAAACACAGGAAAACCCACTGCAGCTCTGAGCCACCTCCCCAGGGAACAGCATTTTTACGTCCACACAGTTGCACCTGCATGTGGAAAAGGGGAAAGAGGTACAGGAGAGAAAGAGTAGGAAAGGAAAATCCTCAGTACTGACTTCCCTTCCAATAAGCCCACTCTGTTCTGTTGCCATCAGCACTAGAGCTCAGCAGCCCTCAACGCTTACGTCGTAGCACTTCTTCACCATCTCCCGCTGGATTTTATCAAAAGTGTCGTAATCCATTTCCTCAACCATCCTATCCCGGTACACCCGCTCTGACTCGTGCAGGTAGAGCTTCACCAGGTCCTGGGGTTGCTTCAGACATTCAGGGGTAGAGAACAGAAGGCCCTGTGGAGAGCAAGGACAGTCAGGAAACCCAGGCTTGACCCTGAGGGACCCAAGCCCAGCACCCAGTGTGCTGAGTCCCCCTCACAGCAACCTGCACCCAGGTTCTGGGCAAACCCACACCAAACACCCAAGGGAATGTGTCCTGTTGACCCAGAACTCCCAAAGCTGCTTCTCAACCCAGAATGATTTGGGTTGGAAGGGGCCTTAAAGACCATTCCATCCTCCCCCTGCCATGGGCAGAGACACCTTCCACCAGAGCAGGTGTCCAACCTGGCCTTGGACACTTCCAGGGATCCAGGGGCAGCCACAGTTTCTCTGGAAAACCTGTGCCAGAGCCTCACCACCATCACAGGGAGGAATTCCTTCCCAATATCCCATCTAAACCTACTCTCTGGCAGTGGGAAGCCATTCCCTGTGTCCTGTCACTCCATCCCTCGTCCAAAGTCCCTCTCCAGCTCTCTTGGAGCCCCTTCAGGCACTGGAAGGCCACAGTAAGGTCACTTCAGAGCAATCCTCAGGCTGAACAAAGCCAATTCTCCCAGCCTTTCCTCCCAGCAGAGCTGCTCCATCCCTCTGCTCATCCTGGAGCCTCCTCTGGACTCCCTCCAGCAGCTCCAGCTCCTCCCTGTGCTGGGACCCCCGAGCTGGACAAGTGTTTCAGGTGGGGTCTCATGAAGGAGCACAGAGGGGTGGAATCACCTCCCTCAACCTGCTGCCCACACCCCTGGTGGGAATGCCTGTTTCCCACATTCCTTTGAAGGTTTACACTCATTACACCCATTTTGATCCCCCACCCAGCCTCCCCTGGCCGGGCTGGGGTCCTGCTCTCAGCAGGTGGGACCCTTCAGAGCCAGGCACCAGCCCAGATGTCCAGTTTTTTCCATCCAACCCCATGCACCCCGTGGGTGCTTTGTCAAGAAGGAAAAATAGTTTGTAAATGTTACTGGCGTCTTTTTGTTTTTTAATCAATTAATTCTAATTAGGTGCATTCTGCCTGCAGGAAATATCAGTTGCTGTCTGCTTAGCACAGTGTGTTTACCATGAACTCTATTAAAATGCATAAAAGAATTATATTTCAAAGAGGTGTCGCCTATACTAAGCCTATTAACAGCACACAGGGTTTTCAATGGTATGAATTAAACAGACAGCTTTTATTCCTAACATCTAATTATTTATACATTAAATATTTAATGCATTGACAGCAATGTAAAGCAGGCCCTCTCAGCTCACTGGTCCACGGCTCAGATTGTTTGGGTTTCACATTTGTCATTACAGCTGTCAAATTATTTTATTTATTCCAGGAAAAAAAAAAATGGTGAGAAAAGCTGACAACTCAAAGAGAGGAAGGAGAAACGCATCAGATCCCAAACTGGTTAAAACAGAATTCAAAATCACTCAATGCCTCTAAAATCCCTTTAGTCTAAAGACCCCCACACCCCAAAAGCACGAGGGACACGTGGCTGTGGATCACTGCATCTGGGATGGAGCTGGGGCCAACACTGAAGAGATACAAACAAAAAAAGAGCACGGAGAATCTCTTGAATAGAGGAGGAGGAGCATTCCTGTCACTGCCCTCTGGCCCAGCACTGGGATCTGGCAGGATGGTTTCTATTACCCCCCAACCCAATTAAAGCTTCCCATTGAAATGCTCCTGTTCTCTCAAAGCCCAGCTTAACTGGGAGGCAGGATTTAACATGACCCACATCTCACGTCGGAGCTGCTGGTGCTCAGCTGAGCGCAAGTGACAGGCCTGACTCCTCCTGACACTGTGGAGTTATTCACTTGTTCAAGGTCCTGTTCCTGGCTTTCCCTGTCCTGTCATTCCTCCAGCTCCTGTCTGATGGGCAGGCACAAGGCACTGAACTTCCAGGCACCTACTTTGTGAAACAGATGTTAACAAGGACAGTGACAAATCACCAGCTGGGGGTTTAGAACAGGCTATGGTGCTGACCCTTGGTTTGGCTGCTGAGGAATTTATCAAATTGTATTAATCAGCCTGAAACTCTGAAAGGCTCTTGAGCAGGAACACCAGCTGCTTCAGAGCATGAGACTGCTGGGGAAAACAGAAAAACAAAATCTCGTTGAGGATGGAAAAAACCACTTCTGAAGCTGAACAAGTTCCCTTTGGTGCAGCGGCTGGTAATTCAGTTTCAGTGGTAAAATCAAAGCTGGTTTGGATTGATTTACCAGCTCTTTAAATGCCATCCTGCACTCACAATGCTGAGCACCTGAGAGGACACACTGGCACAGCCACCAAGCTGTCCTGGCTGTGGCACAGCAGCTGAAGCAGTTACTGCTCTCCTCTCCTCTCCTCCGCTCAGGGCCAGCAGCCCAGAGAATCCACCACCTGCCCCATGCAAACGGAGCTTCCCTGGCTGGTGGGGTGGTGCCATCGACCCCCACACTCACACGAGTGGGGTGGGGCTCCCCGGGACAAGCCCAGCTCCACCACACTCACAACAGCCACTGCATGAAGGGCTGAGGTCAGCAGCGCAAAGCTCCCTCCAGCTGGTCCCTTTTCCAGCCAGGGGACACTTCAAACCCCTCAAAATCTGCACCTCCTTCTGGAACTGTGCACCCCTCCCCACTGGCCAGAGGAGGCTGGAAAGTAAATAAGCTTTTGACTGATCTTCCCCCAAAGTCATGGGTGATGGCTCTGGAATGCATTCAAAACCAACCAGGAGCTGGGGAATGGCCCAAGGTCACCCCCTTTGCTCAGGGGACACCCCTGCTGTGTCATTACTGGGTGGGACACTGTGTTTGGCTCACCAGCTGCCTGTGACATCAGGACAAACTCCAAGTGCCACAGGACAGGAGCTGCACTTACTTGGAAGATATTGGAGAAGTCTCTGAGGTTGAAAACGTAGTGGAACTTGACAGCTGTGGGCAGGAAAGTGGCAGCCACCTTCCGATGCAGCCCCAGGGCCAGGGCAATGAGCTGCTGGGCTGATTTTTGCACAGGCTCTGTGAAATTCCCACTGGCCAGGTGCTGCACTAAGATGGTGCTGTAGATCCTGGACAAGGCCTCCTGATCAGGGTTGGAGAGGGCGAAGACACAGAAGTGACGCTGAGGAAGAGAAAGTGAGACACGGAAAGGTCAGAGAGATGGGCAACCACCTCCCAGGCCAGTGCCCTTTGGAGGACCTGCTGTGGCTGGACACAGCACTAAATAATCTTCCACTTCCCAGGAAAGGTTGTCCCAGATGATCCTTCAAGGTCCCTTCCAACCTGGGACGCTCTACAATCCCATGACTTGCAGTCCACCAGAACCACCTCCCCCTTCCAATTCCCCACAGAGGACAGCTGGCAGGTGACACCTTCTGCTGGCTGAACAAGGGGTTTTCGATGGCATTTCACTAGGGAAGCTCAGTCCACTGAAGAGCTGGAAGGTCTGGAGGCCCCACTGAGCCCCGGTGAAGCTCAGTCCTGTCTGTGGAAGGAGCAGGTGCCACCTCCCAGAAGACTTTTTGCTGATTTGGAACTCGCAAAGAAAGGGAACATAGAATGGGTAAGGTTAGAAAAGACCTCCAAGATCATCAAGTCCGACCTTTGAACAAATCCCAAACCACACTGTGAGGTGCCACATCTACTCATTTTTGAACACTTCCAGGCTTGGTGACTCCACCACTTCCCTGGGCAGCAAGTTCCAATGCCTGACCACCAAAAGACTTTCACAAACCATGGTCCAGCAGGAAACACCAGCAAGAGGAAGGTAAAATCTGCCTGTCTGAACCACTTTTCCTGAGAGTTGCGTCCAGCTGGCTGGGAACTTGTGACTTCTTCCTCCCACTGAGCAGCAAAAGGAGAGGAAACACAAAGAAGGGAGGAAGACAGCAAATCTGCTGCCTCTCCATCAGGAATTCCAGTCACTGCACAGATCCGTGCTGTTCCCACTGATTGAATGACAGCAGGATCTGCCACAGGCTCTCCTGGAGCCTTGAACCTCAACAATCCACCCAAAATCAGGGCAGGGCCGTGCCTGCCGTGGCGCAGGGCTTTACCTGGAGCCGGGGGTTGATGGTGAAGCTCCCCGCAGTGGGGTTCATGCAGGACACGTACTGCACATTGCTGATCTCCTTCAGGGACAGCCTGCTCCTGTCGTACCTGGGGGCACAGCAAAAGCCACAGACGGTGACTCCAGCCAAGGCAGCCACCACTGCTGTGCCTTGAGTGTGTCTGTGGGCTGCCAGGACCCTTGTGGCTTCTGGGGGTCACACTCTGCCCCTCTCCGGGAGCAGAGACTGCTGCATGTCTGCACATGGCCCAGCACACAGGGCCCTGCTCCTGGGGGACATCCCACCAGCTGGTAACAAGTGCTGAGCAGAGCTCTCGGGTCAGACCCAGCACAGAAATTGTGGGAAATCACAGGAATCACTCTGGTTTGGGCCAGCCTGGGGTGGGGGCAGGCTGCCTGCAGGGAAGGATGGGTGGCTGCTGGCAGAGCTGGGGTGCAGCAGAGCCCCGAGATCACTGCTGGGGCCAGGGCAGCCTGAGGGGACAGGAGCTGTGCCCCTGTCCCTCCTCAGCACCCTGGGCTGAGCTGCACCCGCCGTGCTGAGGGGTGCAACAGCACAGAGGTGCTGCTGAGAGCGGGGCAGGGAGCCTGGACCTGCCCAGGAGGGGACAGGGGGCACAAGGTGTCCCCCACCACGGGGCATTGCTCACACACACACCCAGAGCCCTCTTTTTGCCCAACCTCCCCAACACCCCAACACCCCCAGCCCTGAATTTCTGCTTCCGCCCCACTGTCCCCACGGCTGGGAAGCTTTGGCTCAAGTCCAGGCACACACACGGCTGAGGAGACTGGGAATGGCTCTGTGGCTCTGCCTTGCTTTTCCCGTGGGAGGGCTGTGAGCATCCCTGTCCCAGCAGTGCTGTAAGACACTCCAATCTCCTTCCAAAACACTGCCGCTGCTTTTCCTACAAATTACCTCTGCCTGCAGACCGACTGTTTGTTGCTGCCTGACTGAAAACAGCATCAGGAGCTCACACAGCAGGGGCACTCCATGGCCTCCCTCCATGCTCAGCCAGGCAGGGAGCGTTTGCTGGGGACATGGGACACCCCAGGCTGCACAGTGTTCACCCAGAGCCTCCCAGCCAGCTCCAACACGGGATGGGAGGAGGGCTCTGCGCTGTGACTTCACCTCAAACCCCATTCCCAAAAGGGTCTCAGCCCAGCCCCAGCAGGCTCCTACCAGTGGCCATAGTCCAGGTGCTGCCTGAGCAGCGTGTGGGGCTGCACGGTCCCGTAGGCGTCCACCTCAGGCATGTTCAGGTCGTCGATGAAGTACACGAGCCTCTTGGTGCCTGGAGGGCCGTAGTTCCTGCCAGCCTTTTTGTCCAGAGGCTTCTCCAGCACACCTGTAGGGGCAGGAGTGACAGGAGAGGATTGCTCAGCCCAGCCCTCTCAGCTCCACCTGGGATGTTCAGGGCTTTTTAGGAAGGCAGAGCTGCTCTTGGCACAGGACGCTGCTCCCCAGCAGGACAGGGGCTGTTCCCATGCCAGGGGCCCTGTCTCGAGCTGACAGGATGGTGGCTGTCCCCACACCCTGCCTGGGAGCCCTGCAGAGGCCCCTTGGGCAGATTTTTGGTCCGATTCAACCCAAATCACCAAGTTTTCAATGCCTCCTTGCAAACAAAACACAGCAAACTGCTACAAGCCAGGTCTGCCTCAGAGCAAACACAAGCTTGTCATGCACGAGAAAGCCTTTTCCACCCCTCCTGCGTGTTTGTTTAAACTCAATCCTCCTGGCTGAGATTATCCTGATCCCTAGCACAGCACAGTGAGTCCTCCAGGCTGCCTGTGTCCCCGAGCAGGGACAGCAGTGGCTCAGCACCGGGGTGGAGCCAAGGAAATGCTGGAGCACAAAGCCCATGAGCAAAGAAATTTTGTGAAAGAAAATGCATTTTTTACATCTTTTAGACAAAGGAAAAGAGCGGGTTGAGGGCCTGGACAACTTCAGAACAATCAAAATAATATTATCTGTTCAAATGCACCAAAGAGAATCGTAGAATCTCAGAATGGGTTGGGTTGGAAGGGACCTCAAAGCCCATCCAGCTCCACCCCTGCCATGGCAGGGACACCTCCCACTGTCCCAGGCTGCTCCCAGCCCCAATGTCCAGCCTGGCCTTGGGCACTGCCAGGGATCCAGGGGCAGCCCCAGCTGCTCTGGGCACCCTGTGCCAGGGCCTGCCCACCCTCCCAGGGAACAATTCCTGCCCAATATCCCATCCATCCCTGACCCCTGGCACTGGGAAGCCATTCCCTCTTATCCTGTCAGGGCAGGCTCAGGTTGGACACCAGGAGGAATTTCTGCATGGAAAGGATGCTCAGGCCTTGGCAGGGGCTGCCCAGGGAGGTTTGGAGTGCCCATCCCTGGAGGTGTCCAAGGAATTCCTGAACATGGCACTCTGGGCTGGAGACAGGGTGGGTGAGCTTGGACTCGATGGTCTGGGAGGGCTTTTCCAACCTCATGGACTCTGTGACCAGACTGAACAGCCCCAAACACCTCCAAGTCCCCTGATCCTCTCCCCAGCACCATCCAAACCTCCAGATAACCCAACAAGGCTCACTTCCAACGCGAGCTGTCCCATCCCCACCCAGTTTTAAACGGGATCCCACACGAGTAAGGGAGAGCACGGAGAGAAAATCTCTTTGGGAAGCTCTGGAAAATTCCCATTTGTTTTAGCAGACGGCTGAGGTAACGTGTTGCTCGAGACTGTAGCATTTTGGGAATATTTACAATGCTGGAGTGATATTTAATGTAAATCACCCCACACTGCTGCACAAAATGTTTTATAGCTTATTGATTCCTTTCACTGCAGCCTGAGCAACCTTTCCTGCCTCAGAAAGGGGCACAGCAAACAGCAGCAGCTTTTCCCTGCCTGGATCCTGGGATGATTTGGATGCCAGGGGCTTTCTTGGAGACCATCCTCACTCCCCAGTGCTCCCAGTGCTCCTGGAGGTGGAGGCAGAATTTGTTTCCCTGGCACAGTGTGGGGCTATCACCAGCCCTGAAAGCAGCTGCACAGCAAGGAGCAGTCCTTTGCAAGCAGGGACAACTGGGAATTTTGATAAAAAATTGGTGCAAATGCACACTTCAGCCATTCCTTATCAAGGGTGAAAGTTATTAAGGAAAATTTATATTCCCTTTTTTTTTTTTTTCAGACTACAACTCTTGCAAAGCCCCATTTGTTTCCTGCTTGGGTGCCCTGCAGACAGGCTGGTTACCCACGAAGAACTCAGCTGTTTTCTTGCCACAGACACTTCTGCACAAAGGCATGAATTGTGCTGAGAAAAATGATGGATTTTCCCTCAGTGGAATCTCTCTCCCCCTTCAATAAAACCACAATATTTGAAATTTCTGGTAGCAAGTCAAATTAAGTGTTTCAAATAAGCATTTAATTTAAATTTAATTAGGCCTTAATTAACATACAGAATCAGCCCTTTTCGAGGTTAAACAAGGATGCGGGAGATTCATCACAGTGAAATGCAATTACTGGGGATGAAGTGACATATTTGTGGAAGTTGCATTTTAATTCAAAGCCTATCCCACAATAATCCTGAAGGGTCCCTGCTCTGAGCTCCTGACACACCCCCTCAAACACTCACTGCACACCAGACTGGGCAAGTGTGGATCTTCTCACCCTGATGGCCAAGGGGGAAATGTTACCCAGCCCCAAAAAAACAACATTTATTGTCATTTTCTCAAGGAAGATCTGGAGTGGGAAGGTGTGGAATGAGGGCAGGGCTACAGCTGATGGAGGAGCAGAGGTCCAAGAGGGCAGGAAGCAGCACACCAGAGGTCCAGGCTCCACAGGAAGAGGGATTTGGTCACAATACACCAAAGAAAATCCCCAAACTGTGCCCAGGTTTGGGCACAGAAGTCTGGCTCCTTTGAACCCCTATCCACATAAAATTCTGTAAGCCACAGGCCCACAAGGATGGTTTGAACCACGTCCCTGTGCTTCCCCTAAAGAGTGCAGCTCTGAACTTTAAAAATCTGTCCCCACAGGCACCTCGACTAAGAATTCCTGGCTTTCAGGTCGGCTCTTTCTAAAGTTAATAAAAATTAAAATCCCAAACTGCTTCGGATTCCCATTTTACAAATCAAAAGAGGCACCTGGTGGGGAAGGAAAAAAGCAGCCAACTGACAAACTCCACAAAATGGGGCAAATTAACTAAAAAATGAGCAGTAGGGAAGGATGCCAAGCAGCATAAATCACACTGCCCTGCGATGAAGACGTGCTGGGCTCAGCCCGGAGCTCAGAGCAACAGGGACACCCTGTGCCTGCCCCACACCTGCTCACACTCACCTGGGCAGCTGGGGGACACCAGGGTCCCCCCAGGCAGCTGAGCACACACAGCTCAGCCCCCTCCCCAACCAAGGGCACTTCCTACCCCAGGAGGAGGGGGAAAAGGGAGGTTGCAACCATCACCGTGCCCATGGCTGCGAGATTGGCCAGAAGGGGAGGTTTTACCCATTTTCTGCTTGAAGGACAAAGGGCTCAAATGATTTGCTGTGTGCAGAGGCACCAGCAAGTCCAGGAAGCCTCCCAGCCTGCCCCAGAGAGCAGATGTGGCCCCACAGCGTGGCCCCAGAGCATGGGTTGGGGCTGTGCTGTCACTCCTCTGCGAGCAGATCGGCCTCAGAGAGCAATTTTAAACTGCAAAACCTTCCTGAAAATGTTTGCAGTGCTGGGAGCCTGGCAGAGCAGGGATGAAGCCAGGGACACTCATGTTCCCAGCTGGCACCACTCAGCCAGGAACAACCCAAAGAGGGAAGGTTAATCCCTGGTCTGCCCAGAGCTTCACAGAATCTCAGAATGGGTTGGGTTGGAAGGGACCTCAAAGCTCATCTCCTGCCCTGGGCAGGGACACCTCCCACTGTCCCAGGCTGCTCCAAGCCCCATCTAACCTGGCCTTGGGCACTGCCAGGGATCCAGGGGCAGCCACAGCTGCTCTGGGGAAGTAGGAGAAGAGCTCAGTTGGTCAGAACATGGTGCTCATAATGCCAAGGTTGTGGATTTCACTCCCAGAGGGGCCATATCCTTAAGAGCTGGACTTGATGATCACTGTGGATCCCTTCCAACTCAGAATTTTCTGTGATTTCAGGACATTTAGGTTAAACCCAGCTGCATAAAGGAAGCAATTTGGTTCATAGTGACTCGCAGTTGTAATTCAACTCAAAACCAGGTTGCTTCGTTAGTGGTTAATACATAAAGGTCAAATTATTTTCTCTCTCATTGGACACCATTCCAAAATGAGACACCTTTCAAGAAATTCCTGCTTTTTCTTCATCTCTGAAGAGACTACACAGAAAAACTGACCCGACCTCAGTCTCAAGCTTAATTTTTCACTGATGTTTAAAAATCCTCATCAGTGATATTCTCATGGACTTCCCTGGGGCTGGGAATTCCTTGGGGGTCTGAGCCCCCCAAGTCAGCAAGCTCTGTGCTCCTGGGGAGGGGGTGTGGGACCTGCTCCAGGGGCCACGCTGGGCTGTGGCAGGACAGGAGGACAGCCCCAGGAACCAGCCCTGGCTTCCAGCCTGCACATATCCATTAGCACCATCCTCACTGCTAATTGGGATGCAATTCCCATCATTGCACCCTGAGGACAGTTTGGATCCTCTTCAAGAAACCCATCCTATTCAGCACAGGCTTAAATTCCAGCATGTTAGAGACACACTTCAAGTCAAACACAAGCCATAAAAATTGCAGCAGATTGAAGCCTGGGCTTTGGCACAGCCCTGAAACAGAGTGGTGGGGTTAAGAATGCAAATGCTCACGTTGGAAGATGGCATCTCCACAAAACCAGGGCTCTGCTGAGCGGAGTTTCGCGGTGGGGTCGTGGGTGTGCCCACAAACGGCACGGGCAGCTCACCCACGGTCTTTCCTTGAGCACATCCCACTCCAAACCCCAATGGATGCCCCAGGAATGTCACAGAATCCCAGAATTAACCAGCTTGGAAAAGACCTGTGAGATCATCCAGTCCAACCTTTGACCCAACACCACCTTGTCACCAGACCATGGCAGTGAGTGCCACATCCAGTCTTTCCTTAAATACCTCCAGGGACGGCGACTCCACCACCTCCCTGGGCAGCCCATTCCAATGCCCAGCCACCCCTTCTGTGAAGAAATTCCTCCTGGTGTCCAACCCCGGTGCAGTTTAAGAGCCAGCCAGCAGCTTACCTTGCAGCATGGCAGAGGTGGTGTAGTAGTTCAGGGGGACCTTCTTCACCAGGTACCTGTCGGTGTCCAGGGAGCAGAGCGTGTCCCCCAGCAGCACCGACTTGCCCGTGCCAGCAGTGCCCACCAGCAGCACGGGGCGCCGGCGCTGCAGCAGCCTGGCCACGAGGAACCTCACCCGAACTGTCTCGGCCGTGGGCACCAGGCAGGCCTGGGGGACACAGCAACCAGGTGAGTGTCCCCAAGCCCTGCCAGCACCCCACAGCCACCTCCTGGGAGAGCCAGGAATGGGTAAGGTGACCCCTCGGGAAGGAATGATCTGCTGCTGCCAGACGTTCAAGTCCATCCTTCCCGGTGAAGCCCTGGGAGCAGCGTCTGGATCTTCCCACAAACTCACACCTCGCTAAAACGGTGATGATTTTCACAAGTCACCTGCTCCCTGTGGTGCTTCTGAAAGGACAGACAACTGGCAACCACCATTCACTACCTGAGGAACTCTTTTTCTGGCCCAAACATAAACCCATCTCTACTTGCAGCCACACAGAGTGACAACGTGCCATGGTGTCTCAGAGGCTTTGTCCCTGCTCTGTCTCGCTGCTTCTCTCTGCACCCTGGGCACAGCAGCTCCCTGCCCCCTGCTTTTTGGAAGATGGATGGACGTTGTGCTGTTACAGTCAAAGCACAGCAAAAAAGATGAGGAATTGAGTTGTATCCCACAGGGAATTCCATCAGTGCCTGACCTTTCACCAGGCTTCACTGAAACACTAAAACACAGCACCTCCTCCAGCCCAGCAGCCTGCCAGGGGCACCCACCTGCAGTGGCATCTCTGGATCGAATTCAAACTGGGGAATAAGTTTAGACCAAGGCTCAAACTTCTTTGTTTCCGGATCAATGTAAAAGTCAAAGACTGTGCCCTGAGAAGGAAACTTGATCGTCTTGAATTCTGCCACCCACCACTTGCTGAACTCCACTCTGTAGTCCACGAGCTGCCAAAGAGAGGAGAAAAGAGGCAAATCTGGAGAAATTCATTCGAGATGGAGAATGTTATTTATCCCAGTCCACCAGAGTGGGATTATGCCTTAAAATATATTCCACAGCATAACAACCTTATCCTTTTTCCTATTATTAAGTCTAATTTTTCACTTTCTTCATTTTTCCTCATCACTCCTATTTATTGCCCTAAATAATGCATCCTCTGTGCTGATCACTCCTGGTGTGCCTGAGATCAGACAGATGGATCAATTTGAAAGAGAGAAATACGTGCCTATGACTAAACAGACACTTGATTGATTTTTGGTGCCTACTTCTTCCAACAGACAAGGACACCACATCCATCTCCATCCATGGCCATGGGTAGTCAGAGCATGCATACCAAATCTCTTCCTCACAAACCACACTGCCCTGCACACACTTAGCTGTTGCTTTCTGGCTTCTTTTCAAGCAGGACTGCAGCCCCCAGTGCAGCAAAGCATGGGACAGGGACTGTGCTCCTGTGGCTCAGCTGTTTCCAGCTGTTTCCAGCTGTTCAGCTGCCACAGAGCCCAGCAAGCTCCTGCTTTCCTGCTTTCCCCATTCTCTCTTTCCATGCATGGGGATTTTGAAGCACCTGAACTTTGTTTTGGGAGCTGGGGTGACAGTTTTTGCTTTAGATACTAAGTCAGGACTTGCAGAATGTGCTTAGTCCCCTTCCCTGCCTCAGGTTTCCTCTGTGAAACTGGGCCAGTCACTGTCTGAACCTTTCCTGTGCAGAGCACAGGGACTGCAGCCCTCAGCCCTGGGGAGAAGCAGGGGGGGAAGGAGGGGGAAAGTGCGGCTAAAAAGATGTCTGGGAGAGAGCAGACGCATCACTGAGCCAGTTTTAGCAGCACAGTTTGCTCCTGGGGCATCTCTACTAGGTCTCTCCTCCCCACAGCCACCCCACAGGCTTTCCTGGGACCAAGTGGGACCTTGGACTGCTCAGTCTCCATCAGGAAACCTGGCTCTGAACTGAGTGTCCTCTGCAAAGCTCCCTGAGCCACCACACATCAAAAGACCAGAGGACTTGAAAAACACATTATTAGCATCCAGGATTTTGCAGTCTCGTGCTACCCAGAGAGGCAGAATGACTGTAATCCCCTTTCTCCTGTCGTCACAACTCCTCAGCCCGGCAGCAGAGCAGGGATGTGCAGCGCTGCTAAAAGCTTTCTCACAGTGGTGCTGGGAGGGGCTGCCTGCCCCCCTGAGCCCTTCAGTGGAGCAGTCCCAGCCCCAGCTCTATTGCCAGAATGGTGTCGAGCTCACACTGCTTCCCTTAACAAAAACCCCATATGGATTTCTGCTAATTTCAGAGCCTGGAAATGGCAAACCTCTCATCTGTTTTTATAGAGGGGCCCCGCTCCCCACCAACGAACTCCGAGCAGTGGGAAGCCTTCCAGCCCGTTTCTCCTGACATTTCGGCAGCAAAAGGTCACCAGGAAGGGCACCTTCAGCAGGGAGCAATAAACAGCTTTTATATTGGATCGTTTTTCATCAGGCTCCCCCTCGCTCGGACGCTGCGCGCTCACGCTCTCCTCCCTGACATTTACAGAGCACCACGGGCAGCAACGTCCGGCATCATCCCAGCAGGATGCTGAGCCTGCTCCCAGCTCCTCCTGCCACACCCCCAGCTGTGCCAAGGCCCTGCCATGCCAGGACTAAGTGCACTGGCACGGGAACGCCGTGTCCCAGTGCCACCGACCGCGCTCCAGCCGACCCATGAGGGACTGAGGCAGCAGCTCGTCCTGCTGGGCACGGGCCAGCTCTGCTCCCCAGGCTCGGCTGGGCTGGGCTTTTGAGTCACCCTGCACTGACAAAACCAAGGCTGTGGTTTTCCCAGCTGGCACATCGGGAATGGAGGGTTAAATCCTCCGCAGATCCAGGAAAGCTGGTCTCAAACTCCATGGCCTCGGGGTGGTGGCACCAAGGGAACACCACGCTGAGCTTGGCCATTGTTTGTCCCTGAAATACCGACTGCCCTGCCCTGCTGAGCACCCCTGCCTCGTGTCATTCTACCAGGAATTGAGGATGGCCAGCTCTCATCATCCCCCTGTTATTATTAATCCTGGTGACAGAGCTGGTTTGTGCCACAGAGCCCAGCATTTACCTGCACAGTCAGGTGGCTGGGGAATGCTCCGCTGATGGATTCACCTGATAAATCCATCTTAATTTGATCACTTTATGCACACCCACAACTTCCATAAATTAACATTTCTCCCCAGTGAAATGTTTCTGCAGAAGCAAACACCCTCCACCCTGTGACCCCACAGCCATTCTCCAGTATCACCGCCTGGATAATGAGGTCTTTCATGAAAGGGATTGTTTAGTTCAGGTCTCCAGGTCAAACAGCATCACTGACACAGCTTTAGGCCAGGGGAAAGTAGAAAAAAGTAGGAAAAAAAAGGCAATAAAAGGCTTCTTGAAAGATGCTGATGTGGCACCTCCCTTCTTACCTGGTCCTGAAACATGGATCCACCAAAGGCCCAGACAGCAGCAAAGACAAAGTAAAGTTCATAAAGCTCCTTGGGACAGTCGGGAGGGGTGTTCTCCTCTGTCAGGAGGCATTCCAGGAGGTAGCACAGCATCTGAACCATGCTCTGCTCAGGAATGGGAATAATCTTCTTAAATCTGAGGGATGGAAATTGAAAACATAATTGGGAAATATACTTGGGTGAAGCACTGGGGTTGCTCCCAGCCCAGGAAAGCAAGGCAGGAAGGTTTTGCCAGAATATCAGCATTTTCCTTGTCAGCAGTGAGTGTCTCATTCCCTGGAAAAGCACTAAGGAGAACACCCGTCCTCTGCCTGGACCCGCTGGCACTGGCACACACACACGTAATAACAGTAATCAGAAGTTTCAAGCATTTAAAAACTTTGATCCTCTTGAAAAGAAGTAAAATCGAGGAGTTGCTAAAGGCGATGATTTCCTGGGAGCGTGAGGAGTTCAAAAGCGGTCAAATAGAGGAGTAATAAAATAAAACCTTTCATCTTGCCATTTTACATTCGTTTAAGCTACACTTACAGAATTCCAAACTAATGTTGTAGCAGCACTGAAGTCCTCCATAAAGTAATTAGAGCTATTTGAAAGGTTGGTTCTACAATTTCTGAATTAAGCAAGCTCCCAAAATACTCCGCTCGGGGCTGGTGCAGCTAATCCTGAGGATTTCATGGTCTGACAATTGTTCAGCAGAGAGGGCTGGAGATGCTCGATGGGCTTTGCTGCCAACAGCTTTAAAGTTTGGGCACCCAGAGAGCAGCTCCCCAGCAAGATTCCCAATTCCCAGTCCCAAGGAGCAAGACTGGCACTGCAGCAGCTCCTCCTGACACCCCTCGGGGGCTGCTGGTGCCCAGGTTCAGTTTACACTGACTTTTCTTCTTTTTCTTTTTTTTTTTTAATGAAACTGCAGGTATGGGCAGCAAGCAGAGGATGGAGAATCATAAAATCATGGACTAGTTTGGGTTGGAAGTGACCTTTTAAAGGTCATCTATTCCATCCCCTGCCATGGCAGGGACACCTTCCACTATCCCAGGTTGCTCCAATCCCCGTCCTTGGACACTGCCAGGGATCCAGGGGCAGCCACAGCTGCTCTGGGCACCCTGTGCCAGGGCCTCCCCACCCTCACAGCCAAGAATTTCTTCCTAATATTCAATCTAAATTTCACCTTGTTAAACCATCACCCCTTGTCCCATTTGTCACGTTCAGTGGTCAGTGTCCAGCCATGAAACATGCCCAGGCTGGATGCCCACAGATGGACTCAACTGTGCTCAAATGCTTCAGGAAAGAAATCCGGGAGAGGACTGCCTCTGGAGCAACCCCATCCTCTCACACCAACACCAGCTTCCTGCTCATCCCCAAGGGGCAGGAAAAGATGTGGGGAGAGGATAAAAGAGGATCTGCTCTCTCCATCCTCCACACTTTCTTTCAGCAGTGGTCTGAAATCTGCTCTACTGAAACATAACTTGTGCAGTGAACTCTGCTCTGGCCTGACACCTCAGGAGACTGGAAAGACTTTCTCTTTAGCATCTCCTGCATTTACCTTCCAAGACATACAGAACTGATACAAGCACAGGAACCATCAAATCAATATCCAAGGAGAACCAGAGCAGACCAACCAAGGACAGGCAGGAATGTCAGCCACCCCCTCACCCCACTGCTTCCTGGAGCTGAAGCCAATGACACTCAGGGCTCCTGGGGACAAGGAGGACACTGGGCAGCCCTGGAGCACAGCCCCAGCACCGCTGGTCTGGAAGGTGGTGAGCGACCTGCCCTCGCCAGTGGAGACACAGGCAGCCCGCAGCGGTACCTGGTCCTGAGGGTGTCCAGGCAGACGGGCAGGTACTTGTCAAACAGAATGGTCAGGTTGGCTCTCTCAGACTGGACCTCTCGCTGGTCAATCCAGCTGCTCACAGGGGGATTCCAGCCCAGATCCGAGGCATTGATGTAAAGGATCCCTTGAGGTGCAGGAGAAGAGAGAAGAGTAAGGACACAGCAGATAATCTCCCTTTTTCCTCCACAAACTTTCAGCTACTCTCACACAGCTGAAACGCTGTCAAACACACCTGGTCCCTCATCACCTGCCCCCTCCTCCTGCCCCACTGCAGAGGGAAAGAGTGAAGAGATACACCTCAGGAAACCAGGACAGCTGTCATGATCCTGCCCCAAATTCAGAATATGGTGTTGCCTGAGCCGTGTTATTGCTCTGGGCCCCAGGCACCAGGGAACACCTTCATTCCCCATTCCCATCAACTTCTCCAAAAGATCAGGAGTTCTTTGGGATAGAGATGGGCTCTCCTCATCAGGCCCACACAGAGCTGTACAGGAGTGCTCTCTCAGCAGTGCTGCAGCCATGACCCCACAGCAGCAGTAGGAACACTCCGAGTACACCCCCGAGACAATGCAAGCTCCCCGTATGGGCTCAGGATCCTCCACGTGTCCGTGTGCTTCAGGAACACACCCTGCACACCATGGGCAGCTGTGCTCCAGGCTGGGAGCTTTCAAAGGGACACCAAAAGACTGATTAAGAGCCCCAGATGCCACCTGCTGCACGGTGCAGCCCAGGTGGGACTCACCTGCCCGGGACACGGTGGCCGGGGTGGCCGTGCGCAGGTGGCTGATCTCGAACAGCAGCCTCATCGTGGGGTTCAGAGGGATCCTCTCATTGCTGGCCAGGGTCAGCACCTGTGTGTGCAGACAGACAGACAAGACAGACAGCCTAGAGCTCTCCCAGGAACAGGAATGAAGAGTGTTCAACACTCGGCACTGCTGGGCTTGGCTGCCCAGCCCAGCTCCTCGAGGCACAGCAGCTCTTGGGCAAAGGGCTGCAGCCCCAGCAGTGCCCAGCAGGACAAGGGGGATTCTGCCCCTCTGCCCTGCTCAGGTGAGCCCCCACCTGCAGAGCTGCCCCAGCCCCAGGGCCCAGCACAGGGAGGAGCTGGAGCTGCTGGAGAGAGCCCAGAGGAGGCTCCAGGATGAGCAGAGGGATGGAGCAGCTCTGTTAGTTCTCAGACAGGCTGAGAAAACTGGGGTTGTTCAGCGTGAAGAAAGACCTGGGGTGACCTTACTGTGGCCTTTTGGTACCTGAAGGGGCTTCCAAGAGAGCAGGAGAGAGACTTTGGACAAGGGATGGAGGGACAGGACACAGGGAATGGCTTCCCACTGCCAGAGGGCAGGGATAGATGGGATATTGGGAAGGAATTCCTCCCTGTGAGGGTGGGCAGGCCCTGGCACAGGGTGCCCAGAGCAGCTGTGGCTGCCCCTGGATCCCTGGCAGTGCCCAAGGGCAAGGATTGGAGAAGCCTGGGACAGTGGAAGGTGTCCCTGCCATGGCAGGGCAGGGATGGGATGAGTTTAGGGTCCCATTCTGTGATGCCATGACATGATTTCTGCCAGGCATTAGAACAATCCTTCTCTCTTCCACAACCCAGAATCCAAAGCACTCCCTCAGGGTGGGGAAAAGGTACAGAACCATGTCCCTACCCTATTTTCAAAGGGCCTGAAGTTATGATCAGGACATTTGCAATTACTCATGAGCACAACTCTCCAGAAAAGGACAATTCCAGTTAAAACAAGCTCTAAGCTATTTCCCTCATGCACCATTGCCTTTATGCAATATTGTTTGGTGTATCTGAAGAAACCCCAACGGCATTATTCCGGGAGGTGTTATTCCAGCATCTGCATTTCTCCCAGGCTGAATCCCACCCGAGCAGGAACGCCTGCTTCTTCACCTTAGATCCACTACCTTATTATCATCCATCACAGTGTTAAGAGATTCAATCCACATCGGATCAATATCTCCATCCAGTACCATCCACTTGGGACCATCATGTGAGATGTTGGCCAGCTCTCGCATGATTGATGAAAACAGTCCTGGGAGGGAGACACGAATGTGTTGATGAACATTGAAGTTGTCACCTGCTCTAACAGACCTTTTCCAGCAACTCCCTAAAAATTATGCTTTCCCCTTAAACATTCATAACTCTTTGCATCTTGACATGAATAATACTATGTAATGATATCTGCTTTGAAGAAAAAAAAGCATTATCAGAGTTATTATCACTGAGAATGACTGTGGACCTACACGAGCTTCATTCCCACTGAAAATCATAAGGCATAGGAAAATGCAGAGCAGATACTCAGAGGAAAAAAAAAGACACAAACTACACAATACAGAGAAAATCATCTGAACATGCCTTGAAAATTCTGGGTTTTTTTTTTTCTGTGGCTTGAAGTATATTGGGGAAATCAAGATTCTTTAAACACTGGGTCATGGCTTTAGTGAGACTGAGGGGAGAACAAGCCCAGACTGACATTGAGTGACAGAACAAAATGTCAGTAAAATCAAGGAGACAGAGGAGGATACAGAGTCTCAGGGGGAGTAAATAATGAATGTTAAGAAGAGCGAGAAGCTGGGAACAGAGCAGAAGTACTGCAGGGCAAATGAGAGCTCCACAAAACCATCACTCTCCTCCACATGAGGAAATACCTAGGGAAAGGCTGGTCTGCATGAAGGAACATCAGGCAAACACTAAAAACAACCTCTCTTGCTGTGAATTGTGACAGGAATGCTCTTTGTTTCTCCAGGACGAGCCATTCCCTTGGGATCCAGGAACGGCCGGTGGCACTGCATGAGTGGAGCGCAGAGCAGCTCAGCCGACACAGGTACGAGATGGGGTCAGGAATAACACCTCCCTGGCTCTGCCTGGACTCCATTCCTCACCCTGGACACAGCCTGGCAACCACTCCAGCACCATCAGTGTCAGCAGCAGCTCCTGCCTGAGAGCATCAGTGCCTCCCTCACACCCACCACGGCAGCAGCTGGAGGGAAGTGCTCCTCTCCCAACCTCGGGCATCCACACCACAGAGAGGTCTTGGGATTTGAAAGGAGTTTAGTTCTACAAATAGCACTTTTAGGATTCCCTTGTGGGATCTTTTCCCACCTAACATGGACCAGCTTTCCAGCTGCTGGCAGTGAAATGAGTGACAGGATGAACTCGGGAAGAGGAAAAGGAGGAGCTCATCCAGAAGGGGACACATCCTCTCCTGTCAGGCTGTGCTGAAAATGGCCTGGCTGGTCTTTGACATCAAGAAACAACATCTTCAGGAATGGTTAATGCAGAAGATGTCTGCCATCAGAGAGGAGTCCTGTAAGTTCTCTTGAAACCTTCGAGGATTGACAACACTGGACAGCCACCTGCCAATGTCCCCCCTGCTGTCCAGTGCCACCCACAGTCCCTGATCCACAATCCCCAACGTGCAGTCCTCTCTGCAGGGTGCTGGCTGCATCCCACACTTCCCCGTGTCACTTTGATTCAGGGTCCCCAATCATAATTAAAAAGAATTAACCCTGGCACTGGAACAAAGCATGGGCCAGGGGAGGTGGTGGCAGCTCCTGGGGACCTCTGGCCAAGGATGATTTATGGAGCCGTCCTCCCTCACCTCCCCCACGGCTCCCAGAACAGCCACACACGGAAACCAAAGCTGCCTTTCTGGATTAGTCACAACCCAACGTTCTCACTCCACATCTCTGTAATCTTTCAGCAGGTTTTAAATGCTCATCTTATCCTCCTCAGGAGCAATCAGGATCAACAGCCTGGCAAGTGTCATGTGCTAGAGATCAGGCAGGGATATTTAGTGGAAAAACACCTCTAAGGCTGCTGGGAGTATCCAGCCATGGAAACCTGGCGATGGCACTTTTTGGAGGGCCCCAGTGCACAGCACAGGGCAGGAGGGAGCTCTCTTCCATCAGCGGCCCAGCCCCAAAAAAACAACCTGCCCCACTTAGGAATTGGGAAGTGTTGGTGTTAATGGACATGATAATTATCCTTATGGCAAAAGGATAAATTCCCATTGATGACCAAAAAGCTGTGACACCCTCCACATCCTTCCAACAGCAAACCCTCACACGGCTGGGAGCGGCAGCCGGGCTGTGAGACCTGCACACAGAGAACCATCATCCTGCTGCCACTCAGGAGGATCATTAAAAATACCCCTTTTATCTGCAAATTCAGACAGGAAATGATATTTACCATCTTTCCACTCTCTTGTTGCTGGGTTAATGACGCCGAAAAGCTCGTCATTGGTGACGGCCTTGGGGTTGAGATCTGTCCAGACAGGACGGCGTTTCATCCTCTGGTAGGTCCTGTGCAGGGACCTCAGCACCTGAGACTTGCCCGTGCCTGCAGAGCCCACCACGAACACAGAGTGCCGGACACTCAGCAGCTCCTCCAGCTGCACCACCTGGGGAAACGCCCCCAGAGCTCACACAAAGATGCCAAACTGAAGTTCAAGTGTGCAAAAGCTGGTCTAGGGGAAAGAGTCCCTGCCCCTGCACGGCAGGGGATTGGAATGAGATGTCCTTTCAGGTCCCTTCCAACCCAAACCATTCTATGGAATTGGCTCTCATTGGGCCTCTTCTGCAGAAATTTGTGACCCAGAGACACAAAGGGATTTAGCCCCGAGTTTGGCCTGACCACCCTAACCATGATGGGTGAAATCCTGAGCAGGCAGGCAAACCTCCAGCACTATGTGACAGCCACCAGCCAAGGAGGCTCTCTCTCCAAGGGCTGCATGTGCACAAGCCTACAAGAGTCGGTCTCTTTGTAAATCCAGGGAAGAGGCAGCGCTGGCTTTAGGAGCAGCTGCAACTGCACCAGACCCTGTCTGCAGGGGGAATATTGTGGCTGCTCCTTCCCTGGAAGTGTCCAAGACCAGGTGGACAGGGCTTGGGAGCAACCTGGCCTAATGGAAGGTGTCTCTGTCCATGGCAGGGGTTGGAGTGAGCTGAGCTTTAAGGTGCCTTCCAACCCAAACCATTCCATGATACTGTGATTGTGCAGAGCCCTCTTTAAAGAGCCAAAGATGGCTGAGAAAACCCAAATGAGCTGATGATGGTGTAGGTAGAGCAGAATTATCCCCTGGTCTTACTTTGAGCACAAAGTTGTCCTCAGGCTGCAGCCGGAGCTCCAGCACAGCCTCCTTCACCACGGCCTCGAAAGCCAGGTCACGCTTCCGAGGCACATCCAGCGCAGGGAACAGGTCCCCAATCAGCCCCATGAACACTGGCACATCGTCTGTCACGATCTTGGGGATGTTAAAGTCACGGAGGGAGCGCATCAGGACCTGCTCCTCCGGCCGCTCGGGGTCCGCACGTTTGAGGGAGCCCGCCACCACCAGCACTGACTTGATGGCCCGCAGACCCCAGTCGTAGTGATCCTACATGGGGGGGAAGAAGGAAATAAAAACAGAGATGGGTTTGTGCCTAGACAGTACCAGCACAGGGGCAAGAACCAGCAGCCCCAGCTGCCAGGCCAGTCAGCAATGGAAATGCAGCCAAATCCATTATCTGTGTCGTGGCCAGAGACCTCCACCAGCCTGAGTCAGCTGGTCTCCATTTCAGAAGGTGAGCTTCCCACCAGGGACAGTACTAAAGAGTCAAATATTTCAGCTGTTCGTGCCATCACATGGGCTCAGAGCTGGCACTAAGTCAGCAGGAGGATTTGTGCTCTGGAGACCTAAGCAATTTTTTTCCCTAAACCCCAAAGCAGTTTGCTTGGCCTTTGTGCACGTTAAGCAAGGCCAGCCAGAGCCCTGAATCTGCAGGAGCTATTGAGGTGAAAGGCTTGTTAGTCCATTCTGAGGCCTCAGACACCCAAATTTCTCCATCCTGCCCATCCCCAGGTTACCAGGCACATTTGGTCCTGGGTACAGTCAACCAAGAAGGGGCAGGGAAAGGAAAAGGGGCACTGCTGAAAAGGAATCCTAAAGAGGCATGAGAGGAACTCAAGCCAACAAGCAAGTCCTTCTATTTCTGCTCCAGACCCTGCAGAGCACAGCCCAACAGCTTGACTGATTCATGTGGGAGGCCACAGCTCCCACAGGGCCTCCAGCTGCACAGCACAAAGCTTCCCTGACAAGGCAGAAACCCACCCAAGCTCATGCTGGCACAGCCAAGATCAGGTTTTCCATCTGGAGCCCTGACTCCACTCACCACTGGCCCCAGCTTTGATCTATGCAGATGATGACGAGTTAAAATCTGATTAACCAGAGTTTTACACTGGAAGTGGCCCTGCATGGTCAACACTTGACATGAAAGAGAAGTATTTAGTTGGACTAAGAGAGGAACAGTCATCATGAACCCCTCGCAGGCAGGAGAATCAATAGGAACTAAGAGACTGGAAAGCACAGGGTCACTGCACACTGCCCCAACCTTGGTGGCATTTGAAAAGTCTCACTAATGCAGCTGGTCAAGTGCTTTTGTCCCTGCAGATCCTCCAGGAGAGCAGTTTGAAAATGCCATAGATCTGACGATCACAAACCCTCCCTTCTCCCAGCAGCTGCCACAAAGGCAGTCAGGAACTGAACGCCGTGAAGCTTCAGCCATGGGGATGCATGGCAGAGTGTCACATTCCTGATTTGGGGGATCCAGAGCACAGCACAGGGCTCACCTGCTTGGACAGGAGCTCCTTGCAGAGCTGGTACAGCGTGATGAACTTCCTGGCTAAGGCCCGGGCCTCAAGGAAGCCCTCGGCCACCAACATAATCTCACAGATCAGCTCGAAGTCTGGCACAACCATCGCACAGGGCCTAGGGAGACAGGCAGCAAAGGACTGCAGAGCAAGTGATGGCTACAGAGCTCAAGGGCAGTGGGTTTGTAGCTTTATTTTCCACATCCTCTCCCATGAGCCACTGGAGACCTTCCCAGTCTGCCCACACCGCCTTTCCCACGGCACAGGACAGAGCTCCCTTGCTCCCCTTGTGCATTCCCTGATCCAGGCCTGGGCACAAGGCTGAAACCATCTGTGAATCCCCAGTGCAAGGGAATTTCCCAAGAAAATGAAGCCAAACCTGGATGTTCCACAAGACGATTTCTGCCACTCTTATAACACTAGTGACAAAACCTGGCCTCGACTCACCTGAAGAGAGCTTTTAAATTCTCAGGCAGCTCGGTTCGTCCTGCATAACCAGGGTTCATGGTGATGAAAATCCCGACTGAGGGGACTAACTTAATGTCTTCTCCAAGAAAATTGAAGGATTTCTTCTTCTCCCGTATGGCATCCTGCACACTCTTCACCTAGGAACCAAGGCAGAGTTTAGTGCTGGTGCTCAGGTATGAAAAACCCCAGACAGCAGTGCTGCCCTCCCTGCACTTGGCCCACGGTGACTGGGGCTTATCACTGCTCTGGTTTGTGTTTTTACTGACCATGTAAAGCCTTACACACTGTTTGGGGTAAATCTGTGTGTTTCCCATCACAATCCAACTCAGAAAAAGCAGAAAAGAGCTGAAGAGACCAGGCACTCAAACTGAAAGGAGTTGCAAGAATTTGCTTCGTAAGACACTGATGGATGTGGGTAAGGGGAGAAGGAAATGCCTCCAAAGCCACCTGGATCTCACAGCAAAAACCCCATAGGCTAAACCAGCTCTTCAACTTCCCAACCTCGCAGGAGGCCAGAGCTGGAGAGGAGACACGGGGCTGTGGAGGCACCCAGAGCACAACCAACACCCACAGCAGCCTCAAAGAGTCTGCCCTGATTCCTCCCATGCCCCTTCACCCCTCCTCACACACTGCCCTTCATGACAGCCCAGAGCTCCTGTGCTTGCTCTGCTCCTTGAGGACCTGCATTCCCCATAAAACTTGGCCTCAGCTCAACTGCAAACTGATCCCTTGATATTGCTTTTAAAGATTTTGGGGACATCAGATGCTTAATTTAAACCCAAACCCACAAGGCAGAAGCTGGGAGACCTCCCCTGATACCTTCACTCACTGATATTTGCCTGGTTGCAGCTTTTTTCTTCTCATCCCCCACTTTCCAAAGGGAGTGAGTCCATCACAGCCAGGCCACCTCACTGCCCACCTTCCATTGGATGGAGTGAGTCCATCACAGCCAGACCCTCCTTCCCAAAGGAGCAGTTCCTTGCAGCCAGCTCACCTCCTTGATAGCAGCACTTCAGCGAGGGAGGAATCTCTCTCTGCTGGCTGCCCCCAAGTTACACCTGTTTGCCATGCTAAAGCCAAGCAATTAACGGAGTTTCTCTTTGTAAGGACCCACATGGACACGAGCTGCATGACTAAGGCAGCCAATTAACCATCGCCATGGTTACCCTCTAATAGCAGCGGGAGAGACAATGATGGAGTGACAGCCCTGCCTCTCACTCAGACACTGCTCCAGCCAGGAGCCAGGGAATCATTAGCAGTTGAGTCATAGCTGGGCTTCTTTTGTTCAGATTCCCCTTTTATTTTAACATCCTCAAAGAGGTTTTTCAATGACAACTTTAGACTAGAACCTGGTGGAAGGGAAGCAGGGAGGGAACGACACACAAACTCCTGTACCCCAACTCCTGTACCTGCCTGGGACTTCTCTGGGACATCACATGAGGGACAACAATGAGAGAACGAAAGATGAGAGTGAGGAGGTCGTGGAGGGGTTCAGAACAATTCCTTTGACCAAAACATTTACAGAAGTGTAGAATGCAATGCCAAGCCCCAAAGAGGGTCTAGGAAGAATTCAGCACCTCAGTCAAACACTGGGATCCCAAAACCTGCACTGGCAGCTGACATTTGGGACCAAAAGAACTTTGATATCTTGGCAACTCAATTTTTGGTACTGAAGTCCCCCAAGACTCAAACCCTTCAGTTCTGCCCCTGTGGGAGCTGACTGTCTCTGGACAGTGCAGTTGAGCACCCAGCTGCCACTCCAGCTCCCCTGGCAGTTGATTTAACTGGCATTTTCAGGGGATTCCAATGAGATTTAGGATCTGGACAACACCTAGACCCAGAAGGGAGGGAGGGAGGAAGGCAGGAAGGAAGTCAGGCTTGTATTTATCCACAAGCTTTTCACCACTTACCTGTACAGCAACCACAGAAAGGACCTCGACTGAGATCCTGTTAAATTCATCAAAACAGCCCCAGGCTCCTGTCTGGGAAAGGCCTTTGTAAATATTCCCACAAGACTGAAAAGAAAAAAAAATAAAGTAATATTACAAGAGTGAAATCACAAACGGAATCAACTCCAGCAAAAAATGGATTTGATTTCCCTGCCTGTTTATTTATAGCAATTTACAGTCTATTGTGGGTATTTAGAAAAGTGCAAGGGAGCAGTAGGCACAACTCAATTATAATATTTATAGCTCTGCACAGTTTGCCACTTGATTTGCTAATTGCACTCTCTCGACATCTCTGCACTCTGGTTCCATTTAAAGGTCAGCTGGGCTGAGCTACTGACAGCCCCACTTCCATGAGAGACCTCAGCTGGATAAAATACCATCCAAGGCCATCAAACCCACTGCCCCGTGGAGACCACAGGGCTCAGCCCCGTGACCCAGCGTTGGCCTCATCCCAGGAGAGGATCCTGAGAAACCAGGAGAGGTCCCTCCCCATGCCTGTGGGTGTGCCGAGAGGGAAGGGATCAGCACAGCCTCGGGCTTGACTGAACAGGCCAGAATTTGTGAAGTATTTCGTATGGAATCTAACTCCAGGAGGGAAGGGAAAGGTGGAACAGGGCAGAGAGCACAGCTCAGATCTCTCCCTCCTGAAGAACCTTGTGCAAGTCTTAGAGAAGCAAAGGGAGGAGGAGAGAAAGCTGTTCAGCAGGAAGGGAGGCAGCAGGGGTGTGAGGAGAGCGGATGGATCGGAGCAAGCCCAGCTGGATCCCTCCCATCCCTCAGGCTCCCTGAGCAGCCCCGTTTGGGGGAGCAGTACCTGGTAGTCCATCTGCTCGGAGCAGTTGAACACGTACACCATGATGCCCAGGGCACGGCCCAAGTCCTTGGTGGTCTCTGTCTTGCCGGTGCCAGCAGGGCCCGCAGGGGCCCCGCTCATGGTCAGGTGCAGAGACTGGGTCAGGGTGATGTAACACCTGCACAAGACGAGGGAAAAGGGGAAAGAGAGTGAGCTGAGTGCCACAGGTCACTCCAGGGCACTCTGCAGAGCCCTGCACCCTCCTTTGGGACAGCTCTGTGCGAGCATGGCCAAGCTGAAAGTCCTTTGGGGCATTATCAACCACCTCTGCCCTGCTGGGACTTCTCCAGTGCATCACAGAATCTTAAAGGTTGGAAAAGACCTTTAAGATCATCAAATCCGATCATCAGGACAGCACCAGCCCCTTGTTCACCACTAAACCATGTCCATTAGTGCCACATCCACGTGTTTTTTGGACACCTTTGCTGATGGTGATTCTACCACTGCCCTGGGCAGCCTGTGCCAGGGTTTGACAACACTTCCAGTGAAGAAATTTTTCCCAATAACCAACCTGAACCTCCCCTGGTGCAACTTGATGCTGTTTCCTCTCATCCTGTCCCTTGTTCCCTGGGAGCAGACCTGACCCCACCCCGGTTGCCCCCTCCTGTCAGGGAGTTGCAGAGAGTGAGAAGGTCCCCCCTGAGCCTCCTTTCCTCCAGGAAAGTCCCCCCAGCTCCCTCACTGTAAAATCCCAAACCAAGTGGGAGTTGCAGCTCTGCCACGGGGTCACTGGGACACAGGGGGAAAACAAGAGGGATGTGGGCATCCCAAGCAAACCCCTCTTTGTCTGGCAGCTCTGTCTCAGCCGTGAGGGAGCTCCCCAGGGCCTCACCTGTCGGTCAGGGGGGTGATCACGAGCCGAGGGGTGTTGCCCAGGTACTCGTAGGAGTACAGGAACTGGGCGTCGCAGATGTTGGCCAAGCAGTGCCGCTCCTCGTCCGACCAGCGGTGCCGCAGCTGCGACAGCCACAGGAACGCCTGGGCACTGTCCACCTGCAACGTGCCACCAGCACAGTCACAGCAGGGCAGGGAGTGCCAGGCACACACAGCTCAGGGCCCAAGGGCGCTGCGAGGGAGCTGTCACTGGCTGTGGACTGGTCACTGCAGGGGCAGGGGCTGAGGAGTGGCGCTGCCCCAGCTCCCAGAGGGGGAAACCAAACGAGCCAGAAATCTGTGCTCGGCCTGGCTGCCCCCCAGAAACACAGGTGAGGGTAAAGCCACAACCCAGCACATCCAGGGCACCTTCCCACCTGCGTGCAGGGTGGGATATGAGACTGTCAAGGACAGAGTGATTAGAGAGGTGGAGCCCCTCTGCTCTGGAGCCAGGCTGGGAGAGCTGGGGGTGTTCACCTGGAGAAGGGAAGGCTCCAGGGAGAGCTCAGAGCCCCTGCCAGGGCCTAAAGGGGCTCCAGGAGAGCTGGAGAGGGACTGGGGACAAGGGCATGGGGTGCCAGGATAAGAGGGAATGGCTTCCCACTGCCAGAGAGCAGGGATAGATGGGATATTGGGAAGGAATTCCTGGCTCTGAGGGTGGGGAGGCCCTGGTACAGGGTGCCCAGAGCAGCTGGGGCTGCCCCTGGATCCCTGGCAGTGCCCAAGGCCAGGCTGGACAGGGCTTGAAGCACCCTGGGATAGTGGAAGGTGTCCCTGCCCATGGCAGGGCGTTGGAATGAGAAGAGCTACAAGGCCCCTTCCAATCCAAACCATCCTGGGAGTCTATGAGGGCAGGGCAGTGGTGTGGGACTGGCAGACAAACCCCAAGGGATTCCCTGTGGCCCCACTCCAGAGCAAGAAAGCCACAGAAAAGAAAGCCCAAATGCTTTTCCTCACAGCCACATGTGCCCTGCTGAGCCAGGCATGATCCTGGTGCCTGCCCCTGCTCTGTCACTCTGTGATCTCCCCTTCAACACCAGCATGGCCCACGCTGGGCTGGGAACACCAACCTTCTGTGCTATCATCTTTGCCACCACGTCCCGCGCGTGCACGTCGATGGTGCAGATGGTCATGATCTTCTGCCTGTCGCCCTTGGAGAGCTGCCCCAGCAGCATCGTCACCAGGGTGTTCAGCTGGGCCACCTGCTTCTTGTGGTACTCCCTCATGGCCTTCTCGTAGCCTTCCTTCATCCTGGAGAAGGCCATGCCCACCTCAGCTGTCCACCAGATCTGGGTGCAGCAGAGAGCCACCTGGGGAAACAGTGGCTCAACAGCAGGGGAACACCAGGGCTGCCTGACTTTTGAGTGTCTGATCCATGGGGAGATCAAGGATGAAGCACCCCTGACATGAAATGCAGTATTTTGTCATACAGTATCACAGCAGGCAGGAGAGCAGGATCCACTTTACATCCATTGAAATCCCACCCCAGACACGTTCAGCAGCTGCTCAGCCGTAAATGAGCCCCTTTCCCATGTCTGACCACACAGGAGGCCGAGCTGGAGACCACGAGGCCGCCAGAGGGGCATCCAAGGGGCTCTTTCCTCTCATCAGGCCTCACCAACTTGTTCTCTCACCTCTCTGGGGGCAGGGGCTTCCTGTGACCCCTGGGGTGCAGCAGCCACTGCCCAGGCCCCCGAGCTGCGTCCTGCCCAGAGCTCCGGTCAGAGCAGGGAGCTCAGCCTGGGAATCCATCAAGAGATGGCCAGGAGAGAGGAGAACTCGCCCTTCCTCCCTCCTGGACAGCACAGGCAGAAACATTCCCATCCACAGGCAGAGACCCCGCTGGAAGCAGGGAAGGGCAGGACGGCAGGGAAAGCCCAGGTGCCCCCAGGAGCAGGGACAGTACCTGGGCAGAGTGGTCAAAGAGCCACTGGTCCCTCGGCTTGTCCTCGTAGGCCGCCACAGCCGCAGTCATCTCGTCCCTCACCGTGGCCCTCATGGTGCCCAGCAGGCGATTGAGCCACACCTCGACCTGCAGCAGGGATGAAATCCCAAGAAGACTCCTGCTCCTCCTTGGCAGCAAGGGATGGCAGAGAGTGGGACAAGCAGCTCAGCTCTGCTGTCAAACAAGCCTCAGGCCTCCTCCAAACTGGGGCACTCAGCCATTTCTGGGCCTGCAGGATCAGCAGCTCTTTCCAAGCAGGTTTTTGTGGAACTCCAGCTATAGGAGGAACCAAACTGAACTCCGCTGAGGAGCAATTTAGTTCAGCGTGTTCCAGCTCCAGGCTGTGACAGAGTCACCTGTGGGACCTGAGCACAACCTGCCAGCAGCAAGAGAACGCTGGGAACACAGTTCCTGCTGAATTTAGTATTTCACAGGCAAAGTCCTCACTGAGAGGAGAGTTTAAATGCCAAGTGCCATCACTGGGGAGCTCAGAGCTGGTATTACCTACTTCAGCTTCCTGTAATAGTCCATGGAGAAAAGTGCAGCTACAGGGACAGAAAAGCTGAGCAGTAATTTGATTCTTAAATTTTGTGCTTCCACTCATCCTATAAAATAAGGAAGATTTGGAAAACAGGGGAAAAACCCTTTTCTTTCCAAAGGTACCCATGCAGAAGTACTATGGAATAATTTGATCTATTTCAATCTGCACCCCCTCCCAACTGGGAGGGCAAGAGTCACCTCCAAAACGTCTTCCAATAACTAAAATTAAAAAAACCCTAGTAAGGAAAAGGCCACAGCTCTTGCTCACACCGTGGGCTGTGAGGGCCCATCCAGAGCAGGACTAGAGCTGTCGTGTAAGCAAGGATTAAGTTCCACACTGCCTCTCCCAGCTTTTCTCATAAAGGCAGGGCAGTGAAGCTCTACAAGATCTTGGCCAGGGATGCCCACTCAAGGGTGTGGGAGGGCAGGTTCCACCAGGCAGCTTGGACAGACAAGGCCTCCCCTCTCACCTGCCCGCTGCAGTCACAGGGCTCACTGAACTGGACATATTCCTCCTCTCTGCTGTACATTCCCAGCCCAACCTTGGTTGTCTTCTGCTCAGAGTCCACCTGGAATTTCAGCTTGGCCAAGTTGTCAAAGAGTTTGGGAAGGTGACGCTGCACCTGTGAAAGGGATTGTACAAATAAAGTGACGGAGATGGGACAGGCAGGGCAGAGAGCAGCAAAGGTGTGACAGGCACAGTCCTGCTCACGAAGCACGACTTGGACATCCTGGCAGCACCACATCTTCTCACTCATGGCCAGGATGCTGCCAGCACAAGCCTCTTGCTGGCCTTCTCAGTATTTTTTCTTGTAGCTCATATTAGAACAGGGACAGGCCCTAATAAATCCTGAGATCTCCCAGACAGGGCAAAAGCACAGAAACCATCCAAACACTGCCTGACCGAGTCCCAGTCTCCCTGCAGGCAGTGCTGCTCCACCCTGCTCCCCCTTGTCCTGTTCTCAGCACTGGGAAGTTTTCCTCACTAGGAACCTTTCTGATTCTTCCTTCCTAGAAATCAATTTTGTGCCAAAGAAAAGTCCTGAATTTTCCTCTGTGGAGAAGCCAGATCTTTATTTCTGCCCGAGTCCCAGGATAAACAGCTCAACAACCCAGACAAAACCCTCATCTTGACCAAAACCACTTCTCCAGAAGGAGCAGAATGATTCAGTCCTGCCCTGTCCACAGCCAGCCGAGCCCGCAAAGCCAGAAGGGAGACACCAGCACAGCTCCTGAGGCTCCCAACACCAGCACCTGCCTGGAGCTGAGAGGTCACCAGAGCTTCTGGAGCAGTACCTCACACCCAGCTACAGCCCTGTGTCACACACTGCTGCCAGCAGGGACCCCACGGGACAGGGCAGCCCCCAGAGCTGTCCCAGCCAGGTGCTGCTGAGACAGGGAGATGGACAAACCCCATGGGCAGGGTGGGAAAAGAGAACAGCCTGTACCTCCTGGTGCTCTCCTGCTTTCAGGGAAAGCTGGGAGCACTGGGGAACAGGAGGCTGAAAAGCAGCGCCACGGAAAGGGACCTGGGGATGCTGCTCCATGGCCAGTTTGATCTGAGCCAGCAGTGCCCTGGCAGCCAGGAGGGACATCCCTGTCCTGGGGGGCATCAGGCCCAGCGTGGCCAGCCAGGGGAGGGGCAGGATTGTCCCACTCTGCTCTGCACTGGCGTGGCCTCACCTTGAGTGCTGGGGCAGTTTTGGATGCCACAATTGTAAAAAGACATTAAAGCATGAGAGAGTGTCCAGAGGAGGGCCATGAAGATGGTGAAGGGCCTTGAGGGGCCATATGAGGAGCAGCTGAGGGCACTGGGTCTGTTCAGAGGAGAAAAGGAGACTGAGGGCAGAGCTCACCAGGGGCTGCAGCTCCTCCTGAGGGACAGCAACCCAAGGCTGGAGCGGTGTCAGGGGAATTTAGGTTGGATATAAGGGAAAGGTTCTTCCCCCAGAGGGTGCTGGGCACTGCCCAGGCTCCCCAGGGAATGGGCACGGCCCCGAGGCTGCCAGAGCTCCAGGAGCGTTGGGACAGCGCTGCCAGGGATGCCCAGGGTGGGAGTGTTGGGGTGTCTGTGCAGGGCCAGGGGATGCACTGGGTGATCCTGGGGGTCCCTTCCAGCTCAGGATATCCTATGATCCTGTGGCTCGTCTGTCCAGTTCTCACTCCCTGTCCCACAGAGGATTCCAACCCCTCCTCACGAGCTGTCCCACAGGTGGCCACAGCCCATCAGTTTCCCACCTGGCCAAATCCCAGGAGGTGCCAAGTGGATCAAGAAGCAATGGACACCCAGCTTCCCCACCTGGACAAGCAAATCTCCTTTCAAATCTTACACAAACCATGGAATCCTGTTTTACACCTGTAAGTGGTCAGGCTCAGCAATGCCCACTGGCCACTCACAGCCCCTGGCCACTCTGCAGGGCCTTGGCTGTGCTCCAGCACTCAATACAATTCTGCCACCAGAGCCCAGAACGCACCTGAATCTGCACCAGGTCGATATCCAGTTCAAGTGGATAATATCATTGTCTATTTAATCCTCCTTTAGGAATTATCAGGCTTTGAAACTACAGTGGAAAGGCTGAGAGCGTATCCATGCATGATCCTGCCTGACATTTACTTTGATTTTACTGCAAATAGTTTTGAATAACTGAAAGCACCAGGAATTTCTCCTTACTCCATGGAGCATTTCAACACAGCAGCTTTGCTCTGCTTCCTGTGTTTTTCCTCTCTCTCTCTCTCTCTCTCCATTTTAAGCATCAATCAGTGGTGTATTTACGACACTCTGTGGGCTGAAAACACCCAGCAGCAGCAAACACATCCAAGCAGAGTTAAAGGTTAGTGGCAACAAGAGCATTTCCAGACCTGCCCCACTCACGGGCTGCCACGAACGCTGAAAAGGAGGAAAAGCTCAAGGAGGGTGAGACTGCTCACTACTAAAAGGTGGAATAAGGAGTTGATTCCTTACCCAACAGCCTCCATTTGCTGTCAATATGTCGGTTTGGTTTACACACCAACCTTAGGATTAGTGATGCCTCCCAAACCAGGCTGCTCAGGCAAAGTGGCTGAGGCTTCCTGACAGCAGCTCCACCACTGCCATGCTCCATATGGAAAAGCACCTGCAGGACTGAATCCTCTGAACTCTGCCCACGGGGGATAGAGGGCTTTGATCCCTGGGAATGGAGGGAAGGGGACTGTGATGCCATTTCTTACAACAGGAAGGTGACTGCCAGCTCCTCCCCGGGAGGATCCCGCAATCCTGCTGAGTAAACAGGAGGAATGGTGCATTTGGGGCGTTCAGACCCCATCCCAGAAGCCCTGTGCAGGGTCAGGCACCCATCTGGCCCTGAGCCACAGCCACTGGCTGACCACCAGCTGCTCACCTCGTGCAGGCTGTGCTCCTCCCTGCCCTGCCATCAGGACATCCCAGAGGCTTTGCACAGGGGAAGGAAGAAGCACTTACTGGAAATTGCCTCTTCTGCCCTCTACAAGCCACCAGTGTCAACACCTCCACACTGGAACGACCCATCCGGGGCTCTTTGTTTGGGGGCATCCCAGGTTGGGATCCAAGGTCAGCAACAAGTTTTGGATGAGATCCTTGAGAAAGTCAGTTTCCTGCAACCTCACTGTATCCCAGCAGGAGCAAGCCCACGGTTTTTATGGCACAAAAGCCATGGAGGTGCTCTCTGAACCTGCCACAAGCACCACCAGGGTTAGATCAGACAACCCCCAGGGCAGTGCTGTCAGTAATGACAGATGGAGATCAGCTGTGAAAGAGTGATTAATCCGTGCAGGGTGGGAGAAAATCACTCCCACCTGGGGAGAGTCCCAGGACAACACCTTCCACTGACACTACTGACAGCTGGAAAACGCAAAGGTGATGCAGTACAAGCCTTACCAGATGGGGGTTGGTGCCGTTGGAAAGAATATCCAGTAAATCTGCAGAAGAAATGAAGTAAAATCTGGGGAAGGCCAACCTTTTCATGTCCAAATATTCAGCCAAAGCCTTCTCACACAGAGACAACCTGGGGAGACAAAGCAGAGCCCAGGACAGCTGGGTAAACACCCTGCCAAGCTTCATGCTGCCCTTTGGCTCATCAGCCAAGTTCTCCCCACCATGGGGAAATGCCAGGCACCAGCTGAGCCCGCAGGCTGCTCCTTCCCACAGCCCTGAATAGATCCACAAAGCACAAGGGAGCTCACAGCTCACTCTCTGCTCTGGGGGTCAAACACCCAAGAGTTGGGACAGCCTCATAAAAAAGCAGAAGCACAAGTGGAAGAAGAGGTTGGGAAGGTTTGCAGTCTGACCCACTGCTTTAGACAAGCTCGTAGCTGCCACAGGTGGTGGCATCCACTGGGATGAACATTTCCAGAACTGCTTTTATTCTAATGAGCCACATTTTAAAGTCTGATTCCAACCAGCTCAGCTTTTTGTGTTTGCAGAGCATGAAAGGAAACTTGTTTGCTCCGATCTAAAATGAATCTCGCAGTGTTCACATGCTAAACTGCTGCTGAGCTTACAAAGTTCTTAAATAACATTCTCTGTGAGGAACATTGGCCTTGTTCGATTGAAAATAAAATCAAATCTTTATTTGAAATGGAGAGCTGCTACTGGCACAACAGCTTAACATGGACTTTGAAGTGTTTTTCAGGCAGATTCATGTGTTAAATGAGAAGTGTCTCCAACTCAGGGCATCAGGTCTGTTTCAGGGAGCTGTGGTCAAATTAATATTCAGGATGAGAGTGTGCCAGATTCCACTTAGGGGCTTCAAGGTGATGGGTCACAAACAGAAAAACTTGAGAAAGATCAGAAAAGCTGTGATTTGTGACTGCAGAGGATGCACAGCCTTGGGAAAAGCCTTGGAGCACAGGTTCAACCAACTTCTTATAGTTGATTCCAGTCTCTGACAAAACCCTGGGACTGATGCTCTACCTACCTACTCTGGATGTCCTCCAGCTGCTGGGACAGACCTGGTTTATTGGTGGCCTCAACAACGTTTGGAGTTTTCTGAACTTCATAGGCCAGTTCTTTAAAATCCACATCAATCCCTTCAAAGCGCCTGGAGTCCTACAAAGGGACACAAAGGTCACAGCAACGCTCTAATGGTGTGCTGAGAAGTCCCATCCTTTGAGGGCTGTCCTTGGGGTGAGGGGAAAGTTCCTCCCTCACCAGTGAAAGGCACGTTCCTCCTCAGCACCGCTGCAAGTGTGGAGTAACACTGGGAGCTGGACCTGAGGAGCTGGGTAAACACCCTGCCAAGCTTCATGCTGCCCTTTGGCTCATCAGCCAAGTTCTCCCCACCATGGGGAAATGCCAGGCACCAGCTGAGCCCACAGGCTGCTCCTTCCCACAGCCCTGAATAGATCCACAAAGCACGAGGGAGCTCACAGCTCACTCTCTGCTCTGGGGGTCAAACACCCAAGAGTTGGGACAGCCTCATAAAAAAGCAGAAGCACAAGTGGAAGAGCACCAGCTCTGCTCCATTTCCCAGAGCAGGAGAAGAGCTGCTCTCCCCCAGCACCAGTGTGGAAGGCCAGGAGGGGAAGCTGCCAAAGCTGCCTGGGCCAGCTCTGTTTGATGATTTGCAGTGTCTGAGTAATGATCTCGCTCCTCTCCCCTCCGAGGGAAGAGGGAACACGCCTGCAGCACTGAAGGAAGGCAGCAGCTCCTGCTCAGTCCCCAGGAACTCTGTGTTTGCCATGCAGTGGTGGCAGGGAGACCAGCCCCTCAGCACGGCTCAAGCACAGCCTGGGGTACAAAACCATCCTGGGGCAGCACTGGGGGAACAACCAGAGCACGGAGGGAGCCTCCAGAAGCAGGAGAACAGCCCTGCTTTGGGGAACTTGGCATATATAACCCCATTTAATAATGGAGCCTCCTCTACAGCACTTTCCCAACAGGAAATCCGGGATTTGGGGGCTCATACCTGGGGAAGCTGTGCCCGGATATCTTCTGAGCCTATGAAAATGCTCTCCAGGTGAGACCACGAGCGCTGCACCTCAAACCAGAGCGAGATGATGGAGTCAGCGGTGGAGAGCTTCCTCTGCCAGGCAGACACCTCCTCCAGGAAGAAAGCGATGTACTTGGATGACATTAAATTCTGCAGCTGCACCTGGTTGTCTTCTAAAGTTTCAATGAGCTCCTCATCTGATCTCAGCAAGGGGATGTTGGTGCGGGGGTGAGGCTCATACTGAAACTCCCTGGAGCTCCAAGTCACCCTCAGCTCCTTCAGCACCTTCTCCATGCTCATTTCTCGCACCGCTTTGTCCACAATGCCATGGACCTCCCCCTCAAACTGATGCAGGTTGAGCTTGAGGAGGTCAGCCAGGGTGGTGTCCGAGTCCATCACAAACCTCACGCCCGTCACCTGCATCAGCTGGTTCCAGTGCCTCTCCCTGATGGCAGGATTTTGCAGTTCTGCCACAGCCTTCAGGGCTGCCAGCATGTTCTTCACCTTGCTGTCCAGCCCACTGAAAGCATCCCACGCCCTCATCTCCTTATCCAGATTCCGAATCTCTCTTGCGAACTTTTTGCACTCCAGATCCATGTTCTCCACGTTAATATCCACCCATTTGGTGGTCTGCCAGTCATCGAGGCTGGTGTTCACCAGGGAGATCATGTCCCAGAGCTCTTTGAGAAGACACAGCTCCTTCCTGCACTGCTTCAGTTGTTTATACTCTGGCACCGTGACTTCAAACAGACCGGCTGATTCATAAATCGAGGTCATGGCTGACTCCATCTGTTTAATCTCCATGTGCTTTGCATCCAGCAGTTGATAAGGCTTTTCGGTGTCAAACCTAGAAATAAATGTTTATTCTTCGTAAGTGATATTGCAACAACTTCTAAAGAACCCATAAAACAACCAGAGCCTCTGAGAGCCACGGGAGAGATGAAAGGTCTCTACTACACCCTGATGGCTGAGCCACGTGGCACTGCTGACACCCCTCAAACCCAACCTCTTCCCGGGGACACAACACCACAGCCACGCAGGCTGTGAGCAGGGAGGAGGTCTGTGGATCCCCAGCACATGCAGGGATGAGCCCTTACAGCTTTTTTCTCTCCAGGCTCGTGCGATGCTGGAACACCTGTACCTGAAGGGAGCTTCCCTCCCGAAGCGCTCCCGGAGCCGCAGCTGCTGGGCGTCGAAGGCGGCGCAGCTCTGGCGCAGCGCTGTCACCTCGCTGGCCTGCAGAGGGGCCACCTGCTGCTTCATGGCCTGAGCCAGCTTCTTCACCTGGCTCCACTTCTCCGGCAGCTCCTGCGGGCACAACGGCACTGCTGGGAGGCAGGGTGGGCTCTGCGGGGCGAGATCTGCTCATGGATAACCACAGAATGGGAAAAGCAACAGCTCCCGGGGCTAAAACTGCTGGGGAGTTTGGTTGGGATGCCCCAAGTTGTGCCTGGGGGGGTTTAGACTGGATATGAGGAAAAAAGTTCACAGGAAGAACTGTAAAGCATTGGAACAGGCTGCCCAGGGCAGTGGTGGAGTCACCAAGCCTGGAAGTGTTCAAAAACCCTGTGGGTGTGGCACCTGGGGACAGGGTTTAGCAGTGAACATGGTGATGGTGAGATGTTATGATCTTAAAAGTCTTTTCCAACCTTGACAATTCTACGACTGCCAGGGGCTCTGCTGTCCCCAAGTTCCCTCTTCTCCACGTGCTGTGCAAGCCCACAGGAAAGACTTTGGGTTTCTTCTTGAGGAGATTAATGGAGACCCACCATGGAAAGAAGGGAAATAGCTGGAGGCAGCTCTGAGGGAGCAGAGATGGCCAGAGAAGGGCCAGCTCCTCCTGAGGGGTCTCTTCCTGGCATTTTTTGTTACAGTCTCAATAGAAATCACTATCCATGACCACGGCAGGTCACAGAGCTGCTTCCTTCTTTTCCTACCAAGCAGCAGCTCCAGCCCATCCATCTCCACAGCCACGGAGAGAGAGGTGCCTAGAGGGGCTTCTGCTTTTCCCACTCCATGCAGGAGGGAATGAATCATTCACACACAAGTCTTGCAGTCACTCGCCAGGAAGAACAACTCCCTTGCTATCTCCTGCCTCTGGATGGCTGCTCCACATCCTCATTTCTTCTATGAGGGAAATAAATCAGGTGCTTGAAGGTATTTGCACACACCAGCAGCTCCCAGGCAGGGGGATTTAGAGGAGCTGGGTTCCCCACAGGGCTGGGCTTTATGGTGGATGAAGACACTGCTGACAGGGCTTGTCTCTGTCCCCTTGGGCACCTCACCATCTCTTACAACCTTCATCTCATGGTCCCCTTTGCAGAAATGAAAGGAATTCCCAAAAGAAAACTGACTCATGACAGCCAGATGTGGAAAGGTGCCAAAATGCCCTCATAACCTGCTCCCAGGGATGTCCTCTGGGTGAAGCAGATCTGGTGGTCTGACCCAGAGGAGGACTGAAGTCCTGTGAGAAGGCAACTCCCCTGCCAACATTATCCTTCCCATCTCCATAGCTGCCAAGAACCAGCTTATTTCAAAATAATTATAATTCAACCTAATTAACAGATGGATTTGAAAATGCATTAATTTTTTTTCAAGAGTAATCGCTGGGAGATGGAGCAGGCAATTCTATGTTTTTCACACATAACAAAAGGCTTAATCTCTGCTTTAAAAGAAAAATCTCAATATAACTCCAAAATTTAGAGCTATTAAGGCACATCCTGCAATAGCAAAACGCTGCCCACTGAGGCCCTCTAATGACAGGGAGCAGGGCCTTGGATATCCCTGGGATGCTGCTCCACTCCTGCTCCTGGGCAAACTGCTGTGCTCGCCACAAGTCCTCACCCACCTCCAGCTGCTGGTGGACTTCCTCGGGCAGCTGCTGCTCGTAGGCCCTCAGCAGCTCAATGGTTTCCTTCAGGGGCTCAAACATGGCATCAGTGGCACTGTGACGTTCCTTCACAGCCAGCAGGTGCCCCATGACCTCCACCAAGCCACCATAGTCACCTTTCTCCACCTTTCTGCTCAAACCTCTCTCGGCAGTTTGGATGAACTCGTCCAGGTCAGCCAAGCTGTGGAGCACAAAGCAGGGAAGCACAGGATGAGGGCGGTTCCTCTGGAGTGAATATTCAGCCTCAGAACTGCAATTCCTGCTCCAAGGTATCCCTGGATGTGGTACAGCTTCCTTCAAGGAACAGAAAGACAGCTTGGGACTTCTCAAGTTGGAGACAGAGCACCTGAACAGAGACAGTGAGCTCAGGAGGGCTCTGGAGGAGGGGTCTTTGAGAGGACAGGTTTTACTGGGAGGGTGGGCAGGCCCTGGCACAGGGTGCCCAGAGCAGCTGGGGCTGCCCCTGGATCCCTGGCAGTGCCCAAGGCCAGGCTGGACATTGGGGCTGGGAGCAGCCTGGGACAGTGGGAGGTGTCCCTGCCCATGGCAGGGCTGGCACTGGATGGGCTTTAAGGTCCCTTCCAGCCCAAACCATTCTGGGATTCTGTGACAGTTTTCACCCCATCTCTTCCACCACAAGAATCCAAGCTCCCCAGGAGAACCTGACACACTGCAAAGCTGTAACACACAGGGATTGTCCTTCATGCACTGCCTCACCTCCCAGGGCAGCTCCCTGCTGCAGGTGGTACAAATTCACAGCAGCTCAGAAAAGCAACTGGACATCAGTGGCACGAAGAAAAAAATCCCTCCAGGACTTTAAAATTAAGATCCCTGTCTCTCAAAGCCCTTGAGCCATAAACCATCACAGACAAGGAGAGTGTCTGGGGCATGTTTCCTCAGCTGCTCATCCTGTTCTTACCCTCACCAGCTGCTGGGCACTTTCAGCAGAGCAACAGTGGGCTCCTGGGCCTCCAGTCCTTCCCAGCACATCCATTCTCCACCTCCCAAATCACTTATTTTTAAGTGCCTGCTTAAATTCTCTGGATGCTGCTAGGCCTAAAAGTATCCTTAAATACTTCACCTAACAAAGACTAAACTGCTGAGTCAGGGACTCTCCATAACAGCTCCTAAATGCTCATTCTCTGCCACACAAAAGCTCTTTGCAAAGAAATTATCTGACAGAATTATGGTGCTGAAAAGCACACAAGAGATCCTATCACCACCCCACACAGCAGCCTCGTCTTCAGAACACTTCCCTGGGAGCATCCAACACCTAAGACACCCTTCAGCTGTGACCAATAAATCACCTGAGGCATTGTCCTGCACAGAGCCAAGCAGCTCTTCAGGCGAGAAACACGTGTTAATGCAACAGTTGGAGCCCAAACTCCTCCTTTTTGTAGCCTGAAGCCACCTCCCCGTGACTGCTCATGCCAGGCTACCCAAATCATGGGCTTTTAGAAACCTCATTAATGCAGATTTACTGATGGCCACCACCAAATCCAGTAAAGAAGCCCAGAGCCCTGGCAGAGATGGGATTATCTGGCTCGGGATGAGCGGGCAAACACGTGCCCTGTCTGACACCACACATCAGGTCCCAGGGGCATCGGCTCAGGGATGTCAGTGGTACCAAGTGATGCCACTGTTCCCAGCTCACACACCAGCAGGGACCAGGGCACGGAAGGCACAGGGATGTGATGGAGCTGCCGTGCAGCAGGGGCCCTTCTCTTGCTCCTGTGTTAGCTCTGGATGTTGTCACGGCCCCGAGGCTGCCAGAGCTGCAGGAGCACTCAGACAACGCTCCCAGGGGTGCACAGGGTGGGATTGTTGGGGTGCCTGTGCAGGGCCAGGGGCTGGACTGGGTGATCCTCGTGGATCCCTTCCAACCCAGGGCATTCCATGATTCTATCACTGACTCTGCCATCAGTGTGAAACGACACAGCCCAGCCGAGACAAGAGAAGCCCCGGCGCAGGTCCCAGGAGCAGAGGCAGGAGCAGCTCTCACCTGTGCGTGACGTGGTCCAGGAGGTGCTGCTTGAACACCAAGCTCCACCTTTTGATCTCATTGAGCAAGGCTGCCTTGAAAGGCCGGGCATCGAGCCTCAGCCAGCCCTGGAAGGTGCTGACGGGCTGCATGCGCGTCACCTCCTCGTAGAGCTGCTCGTAGGAGCCGATCTGCTCCCTGAACTGCTGCAGCGTGGGCGGCGCCTCGGGGACCCCGACCTCGCCCTGGGCCTCGATGTCGGCGGCCGTGAGGACGCGGCCGTAGAGCAGGAACTGGCGGCACAGCTCCCTCCTGTCCTCCCCGTACAGGTGCGAGTAGCGCTCCAGCCCCGCGCGGTGCTCGCGGCACGCGCCCGCCGCGGCCTGAGCGCGGCTCAGCAGCTCCTGGCGCATCCCAGACAGGTCAGACACGGCCTCCAGGTCAGCCTGGACAGGGCACAGAGGGGACAGGCGAGAGGGGAGAGAAGAAAGGAGAGAAGGGAGAGGAGAGACGAGAGCACAGTGACGTGGGAGCACGTGGCACCTCCTCACTGCCACCCAGCACGGGGAAACCCCATGGCACAGACCTGGTAGTGGCAGAAGCCGCTGTGCGCGGCCAGCCGGGGCACCAGCGAGGAGATGCGGTAGATGCCGTTGAGGAGACTTTCCACCATGTCACAGAAGCCACCCTTGGCACCAGGGTCCAAGGGAGGGTGAAACACCAAATCCGGGATCACCAAATCCAGCTGCACCTCAAACAGGGGAGCGAGGCCTGCCTTGGGGTCTGGTAGGGAAGAACGGAGATGTCAGGATCTTTCTCAAGGGATCTTGAGCCACCACTAATGTCCTACGACAAGATACCACATGGCCTACAGGGACAGCAGGAGGGTGTGGTGGCAGACACACTCACTGGTGTCTGCACAACCCATGGAGATGTTGGCAAACCAGCTGTGCTGTGGTACCCACCAAAGACATGGAGAATAGATGAGACACAAGTGATTTAAGGACCAGAAAACACCCTGAGGAGGAAAGGCTTGAAGAGACCAAGCTCTCCAGCTAATGCAGAGGGAGTCTGAGAGCTGAACAATGGCAGCAGGGAAGTGCTTGCAGAGGAGAAAAATAACAGGAACCAAGAGGCTCTTTAATTTAGTGGTGAAAGGCATAAAAAAACCCGAACAGCAACCAGAAGCTGAAGGCAGATGCAAATGTGACAACATATGCAAGTTTTTAACAAGCTGGTGAAGAACTGCATGCAATTCTCCAGCTCACTGTGCCTCCACATCCAGAAGGGAAGCGCTCCTGGAGATGTGCTTTAGCTGGACACAAGCTGCTCCAAGTGAACCTCCCTGGTGGCCCTAGGCAGGAGGGCTGGGCTGGTGACTCCTGAACCCAGCTCACCTCTGCTCAGCAGCTGAGGGTTTTATTTTGTGTCTTTCAGGAGCGGAACTGGCTCTTGAGACTCCTCACAAAGGGAAGATAGTGCCACCCTGATGCTTTGAGCATGGGAGGGTGGGAGGTGACAGCTGCCCAAGCACAGACAGGGGAGGATGCCTCTGTTGTCTCCATCCATGAACCCTTGCCAACAGCGCACAGCCACCTCCGTCCCTCCCCCTGAGCAATCCAGTGACCAGTGGTGGAGTCACCCTCCCTTCCCAGAGGCTCCAGTGCCAGAGGAAAGCCAGGAAGAAGAGAACAACTCCTGAGAGTGAGGGAGCACAACCAGAGATGTCCCCTTGGAGAGGCTGAGCAGGCACTGCAGCCAGAGGACAGGAGCCAGGCATCACCTGTGTTCTCCAGGAGGTTCTTGAGTGAGCACTCGATGGCAGTGAAGAATCCATCCAGGACTATCTCATCCACATAATCCAAATACGCCTTCCAGGCATCAGATGCTGGGTTGGCAAGTAGGAGGCTCTGGTTTTCCTGGAAGACAAAGAAGATGCCTTCACACACAGCAGGGCTGTGTCCTAAAGAGAGCTGCCCACCCCTGAGGGCTGATGCTGGGCAGCACAGAAGTATCAGCCTCATGGAGGGGTAGGAAAGATGGACCTTCCTACTGGTGGCATGGTCATGATTTGCTCCTGTCAAGGGCTCTGTGGTCTCCAGGAACAATTCAAGGTGAAAATGGAGTGCAGAAGAGCCTCAGAAGGTCCTCCACATGTTCTCCTCCCTCTTCTCTGAGACCACAGGACTTGAGGCTGCTTTGCTCCCCTGGGGCAGGGAGAACTGGGGGGTCTCAAAAGCCCATCCTGATGAACCCATCTGGTTCTCTTCAGAGTCCAAGGCCAGCCAGCGACCCTCAGGAGAGGGCTGGGCCTAAAACCCATCTCCCTCCAGGCCAGGGGCTATGCCTGACATGCATAACACCTGGCTCCAGGCAGGTGAGGAGCACAGCTTTGGACCTTCTCCTGGCCTGCAGAGGACTCTGAGCTCTGGCAAAGCTACTGGAAAGCACCAAGGTTTGGGCAGCAGCTTTTCTCCTGTCACTCAGCTTCTCCCTGGACGGTCAACACCACGTCCTGCTCCACAGAGGGACATCAAGCCTGGATCCGAAGGGTCAGCCCCAGCCTCTGTTCTCAGGTAAACACCTCCAAGGGGATTTCTCCTTGGAGCAGGATCCCAAACCCGATGCACCACTCCCCTCTAGTGGCTCTCCAGCAGCCAGAGTCGGAGCCAGACCCTTCCCTGGGCTGCAGCTGCTGCCGGTCCTGCCCCGGGCTGGGAGCCCAGCGGTGCCAGCCCCACAGCCCCAGTCCAGCTCACCCCTCAGAGCCAACATCGATCAACACTGGGGCAGGTTTCCAAATGGGACCAGGGAGTTGCTTTAAGGCGAAGCAGCTCTGGACATTTTCAGTGCTGCAGGGACACACGGAGCCTCTGAGGAGCTGCCCACCCCCAAGGTGCCCCCTCACCTTCACCAGCGAGTGGATCCTCTGCCCGGACTCCCTGACGAGGCTGCAGCGCCGTTCCAGGCGCTCCTGGCACTCCTCCAGGCTCAGCACTGACTCCCTTTTGGAATCCCTCCTCTCGAATACGGGCGACCCCCACGAGTGCACGATGCTCTGGATCTCCTCAACATTGTCCTTGGCTCTCTGCACCCTCTGCTCCAGATCACAGATATCCCCCATCACCCCGGAGATGTGATCCCAGACACCTGGGGAAGATGAGATGATTCATTACCTGTTTTCAGAGCTGCTGGGCCCAGCTCCAGTACTCCCCCCTTCACATTTTTTCCTCGTGGTCTCATGTATTTCTCACTCAAGGTGAGAGATTCACCACCTCGAGCAGCAGAGCCACCTCAATCTCCCCCCTATCCCAACAAGCCACACCAGGGACCACCAGAGCTTCTTCTCCCCAGAGCCTGGGCTAAACCTGAGGGGAGCAGGATCCTGCCCAGCGGATCAAGGGAATGTGGAAAGGAGCTGGAACGCTGGGGGCTGCTCCTCATCTCCCCAACGCTGGCTCTGACAGAGGGTGCCCTGTCCTACTGGGAACTGCCACTGGGAACCAGGGAACAGAGACCAGGGGGAATGTGAGGAGACCCAGCATCACCCACAGCCAGCTCACCCTCCATCTTCCAGGTCAGTGTTTCTTCTGCCTCTTTCAGCTTCAAGTCGATGTCCCGCAGCTGCCCCTGCACCAGAGGATATTCCACCTCCAGCACCGTCCTCAGGACCTTGTTGTAGCTGTTCCCCATCAGCTCCAGGCTGGCCACCAGCTGCCGGAAGGATTCCTTGCAGGAATAGACCTCAGCTGCTGCCGGGGGGATGGCTCCTGCCCCGCTGCCCCACAGGTAGCTCACCTCCCTCAGCACCGACACCAGCTGGGGAAGCAAGGCACAGAGCTGAGCACAGCCCCGTCCTCCCAGCTCCCAGCATTTCCTCCAGTCCATTCTGAGCATCACAGGGCTTTCCTGCTGGTTTATTCCCGAAGCAGCACGCTGGAAAGGGTGTGGGCAGCTCCTGCTCGGTACCACCTGTTTCCCATTGATCTCTGACTCTGGGTTTCTTCTCAACTCTGTTAAATACCAACCAGCAAACCCTAGGCAGCATCTAAAAGCCACCATCACCTCCAGTCCCCTCAGCCATCCCCTCTCAGATGAAGGCTGACCCACAACACAAGTCTCAGCAATGCTGTGCCTGCAAGCAGAGCTTGGCCATTATCAGAGTGAAAGATAAGATGGCTCCAGTTCTCTTGGTTTGCTGGGCTGGTTGACTTAAAAAATAATAATAAAAAAATAGTACTGTGGCCCCAAAGCCAGTGACTCAGCTCCTTCTGGTGCCACCTTCCATCAAATCTCTGGAGTCACAAAATAAACCTTCCCTGGGTTTTTCACGCCCTTTCAGAAGCTCAGGTTTCAGGCACACACAACATGAATGTGCATCTGTAGATGATGTCCCACCACTCCCCACACCAGTATCAACCCTGGTCTGGACACGCTGACACCAGTTACACCTCTGGTTCCTGAGGCACTTCCTGCCACTGGCTTCAACCAGAATGTGCTCTGCTCCAACTGTAATCCCGGTACTCAGGCAGAGCAGATCTATGCCAGGTCCTTGTCACCCACCATGGGAGGGGCTCCACAGACCACAGAGAACAGACCCAGTGCCAACCCCACCAGATGTCCCTCACAGCCTAGGGACATGCCCTGGGAGGCAGGAGAGCTGAAGGGCAGCGGGTCTTACCTGGGGATCAAAATTGACCTTGATCAGTTTGGTTTGTGGGTCCCGCCGGATGAGTGGCTGAGTGAGGTTGTACTGGGATTTTTCTGAGACTGTCTGGGACCAGTCTAAATACAGCTTTTCCTGATAGCTGCCAGAAAAGAGAAACATCCACCATGTAGTTACCAGGCCAGCAGAGTGCAGGTGTAACTGGGTAGAAGCCAAGCCCACTCTGAGGACTGAAGAACGTGAAGGAACCCTCAAAACCCATCCACGCCATCTCCACAACCAACAGGGCTTCTGACACTGACACCCAAAAAACAGTGGCAGCATCAAGGCAGGAGGGCAAAGCCCTCTCAAGCACCAGTTTTAGCAGAGGGTTCAGATTTGGAGAGAGACTTTCCAAAGCATTTAGGCTAACGTGATATATCAGCAACTGGGGGTTTCCAAAGGCTAAAGCAGGACAGATGCCTAAAGCCACAGGGATGCTGGGGGTGGCTGCAGCTGACCTTGCTTGTCTGAGTGAGACCATGACAGCCCTGGGATGGGAGCACAGAGGGCAGAAGAGGGATCCTGGCATCTCACATGTCATGGACAGTCCCAGCCTCCCAAGTGACAAAGTCACTTCTGAACCACGCTGTCACCTGAGAAATGTCACCCAGGAGACAGCACCCCAAGGTGGCCACCCCAGACCAACTGTGGGGCTGCTCCTCTCTGAAAGGCTATGCTGAATTACCCAGCCTTGTTCTGGTAATGGGAACAGGGTTCCCTCCATCCACTCTGCAGGATCCAGCAGCTCGGGCTCTCGGCTCCTTTCACTGGAGATGGGGAGCAGGGCCCTGCAGGGATCTCCTCCCTGGGGAAGAGGCTCCTCTCGGGACAGCCCAGGTTTAACACTAAACATCGAGATGCCAAGTCCTGGGCAGTGACTCCCAGCCCAGACTGTGGAACATACACATTACAGCCACTGCAAACACAGCCAGAGCATGGGCACCAGAGGACAGAGACTTCTCCCAGCCCAGGTTTTCCACCACAGCAGCTCCTCCACCCCGCAGCAGCTCGTTCTGGGCTGCAGAGCCCCCGTTCTTCCCCTGCAGGATTCTCATTTGAAGCCATCCCAGCAAACCTGTGGTACCTGGTGACAGGATCCCTCCTCCTCTCCCAGCAGGAAATTCCCTTGGGCTTAGAAAGGGACATTCCCAGGCCCTGGGCTGCCAAGAGCTGGAAGGTGGCTTAGGGAAGGGGAGCCTTTCCTCAGCCCTGCCTGAGCCCCCCGTACCTGTCGAGCAGCCGGATCATTTCTTCATATTTCTGCACCACCCTTCTTCCACGGGCAGAGTCCAGGCTCCTGGCAGCACAACAGACAGGGGTCACCTTTAGTCCTGGGGGCTGAGGTCTGCATTTACCCCTTCCCAAGGCCCCCCACAGCCTGCAAGCACAGTCTGCTTGGATTTCACCCCGCCACATCACCCCAAATCCTCTCCCTGCACACAGGCTGCCCAGCCCCCTGTGCTCTCTCTCAGGTGTTCCCACATTGACCTGAAAAATGGGGACCTAGGAGGGGAGAAGGGCCCAGGGCTGCTGGAAAAATCAGCTACCAAACGTCACTTTTCAACATTTTACCCTTGGCAGTTTTCTGCCACAGTTGTGTTCCACTAGATGCAGGTCACAGCTGTGTGAATGACTGTTCACATCATGAATAGGAAAAAACATACATAAAATATATGCAATAACATATAATACATAGATTATATGTATCATACATAATACATATCCCTGTATACACATATCTTCGTTTTCCCTTTTCAATCCTTTCTCCCTCTCGAGTTGCACATGGGAAAGAGCCTCACACCACCCTGCTGAAGGACCTGTCATTAACTGCTCTAAGCAGAGGGCTAAAATCAATGCTAAACACATCTCCAAGACAGTAACAAGGATTTTGGTGACGAGAACTCCAGCCCTGGTTTGTTTTCTTGATCTTGGGAGATTGTTCCTTTGTTTCATGCCGAGAAAGTTGTCTTCTGCCAATAGCCAAGAGCTGGGCTGCTCCCAGGGACGTGCTGGAGACTGTGCTGAGAGGAATCACAGTGAGAAAGGCTCCAATACCTATTTTAATCGAAACCTCGGGCTGTGTTAAAAGCTGAAGAACCCATCTACTATCCCAGTGTGCCTCTCAGCCACTTCAAAACCAATCCAATTAATGAGCTTCTTTAAAAAACAAAGACGGCAGGGAAGTGAACGGCTCCAGAGCACCCACTTGTCACCTCTTCACTAAGGATGGTTTCAGCTACAGCCATTGGATAGCATTCAACACAGAAAGAACATCTAAAGATCGACTAGGGATGAAATTTCCAGACATTCACACAGCAGCTGATGTGCAGCAGACACTCACAGCCGTGGGATGTGCCTCAAGCGCTCCAAGGGCCCCCGGATCCGCGCCCGCAGCTCCCGCGCCCAGCCCAGCGCTCCAGCCACGGGAGGGACGTTCTTGTGCAGGGGGGGGAACCCTGGCAGGGCACAGGGAAACAGCATTTCATGAGCACTGCCAGCCCAGAGACACCCACAGCAACTCAGCCCCACAAAACCGCCCTGGCTTCCGGGCTGCTCTCCCGAAATCCAACCTCTGTCACACGATCTAGGTCTGGGAACTACAAGCGGCCCTGTGCCTCTGGATTTGGAACAGGGGATCAGAGGAGGAGCCTGGCATGTCCTGGAAGCAGAGCTGATGAATTTTGAGATCGGGGTGGATTCCCTGCTTCCCACAAGTGCTGAGGAAGGGATTTCTGGTTGGGACCATCCCGTGTAAGAGCCACAGAACAACACTCCCCAAAGTCACAGCAAACGCTGGACTTGCCCTCCACGAATCTCCCCATTCCCTCTGTTAACCTGCACTGGTCCCAGCACTGCTGCCCCTCCTGGGCTTGCTTGGCTCCAGAACAGTCTTCCTGAGGCAAGGCAATGGGCTGCTGTCCAGGAAGACAACCTAACCCTAACCCTAATCCTCCTAATCTGACAGGAGTCTTCCTATTCGCTTCTGTGCCAGCATTCCCAGGAAGTAACAAACCTGGAAAAGGCTGACCAAACCCTTAATTGCCACCTCCCCCTCGCATGCTCTGCATTCACAGCGTTGCAAACAAGCTCAGCACGTGCCTTCAATCCCAGCCACACCTCACACACAAACGTTTAAAACAAGGATCTTGGCACTGCTTTAATGCCAAGAACAGAGCATTCCCAGGCATTTCCCTTCCCACTAGGAACTACAGAAGCTGAAAACCTTTGCAGTTTGGGAAGTTCTGGTTTCCTTAGCAAAACCAAATTCTTTCCCCCCTTCAATTAATCTCAATCCAATTTCCTGTAAAATCCGTTTTCCTCCGCACAGGGCACCCACCGAGCTGCAGCCCCGCCTGGGTGTGCCCGGCGTAGATGAGCCTGGCCTGGTCCAGGGCAGAGCTGAACATGCTGAGGAGGACGGGGACCTTGTCAGCAGCAGCTGCAGCGATCACAGGGCGCTCCAGAAGGTTCCGGAACATGGCCAGCAGCTGTGCAGGGGGAGAATTGGGAAAAAGTTCACACCCCTGCACAAAGTCCCACTGGGATTTTCCCCACGGATGCAGGTGCTTTGTCTTCCTCCACAGCTCAAAGACCTGCACTGCTGGGCACGTTGGCAAAGGGAAGGTTTTCCCCCTGCTTTGCCAAGCAGTTCCTGCCTTTCATGGAATCATTAAGGTTGGAAAAGACTTCCAAGATCACCGAGCCCAACCTTTGACCGGATCCCACCACCAAACCGTATCACAAAGCATGTCTTTATTACAGAGATGCTCAGACTGTGGGGGAACCATATTCCAGCTGGCATTCTTCAAGTGCTTCAAAATTTGCTATTTAAAAAAAAAAACCCACAACAACTCAGAAGGATAAATCCTATCACTTATCATTTTCTACATTTTTTTTTACAATTATACTGAATATTTTCAGAAAATACCATTTACTTTCTCTGGAGGATAGATTCACTGGTAAACAAAACCACCTCATTTTGAGCAAACCTCAGTTTCCCAAGTTGAAATGCATCCATGTGTTAACAAATTGATATTAACAACGATCACCTGCTTTTAACAGCAGTTTTCACCAGGAAATCCAAGAATCACAGAATGGTTTGGGGTGGAAGGGACACCTTCCACTACACCAGGGTGCTCCAAGCCCCATCCAACCTGGCCTTGAAAACCCTACACAGAGCATTTCCTCCCAGCTCCCAGAGAGATCAGTGAAACTCCTGCCATCCAAAAGCCTGATTTGAGTCATTTCTTTGACTGCTCTTCCCCAAACTGAGCACAGGCCTGTCCTGTTTGTGTCACGAGGTGAAGAGCAGGGACACCCCCAGCCATCCCCAGCTCCGGGGCCACACTGCTCATGAGGGACCCACGGGTCTGAGCATCACTAACCAAGTCCATCCCATGGGCAAACCCCAGCCCCACGTGCCTGCAGCTCCAGCACTGTCTGGGACTCACCGAGAGAGAAAGGAGGGGACAGACAAACCTTGAAGATGTGCTCCAGGTCCACAGCGTCGCTGAAGGCCTGGGTGAACACAGTGCCCAGCCGACGGTCAATGTCCTCTACCTTACACTGGAAAGCCAAGGCATCCTGCTCAAACTCCTGTGGGAAGGGGACAGCAAGTCCTGAGCTTGAGAAAGCACCGGGGAGGTGCCTGCCACCTCCCAGTCCAGAGATATTTCCTCTTCTTATTCACCAGGAATTAAGCCACTCCTCTGGCCACCCTCCAGGCAAGCCCCACGGAGCTGAGGACACTTCTGTGCTGTCCCATGGCTGAGCTCACGGCCCTCCAGGATGGACCCACAGTCCAAAAAGCACTGCCTTTGCCTGGAGGCAAGTTGGGCTATTTCTGCACTCTCTGACCCTGAGCATGGCCTGAACACCACACCAGCACCCCAAACACCCACAGATGCACTCGCTGAACCAGCAAGGTAGGCTAGCCTTAAGCTGCTCCAGGGGGAGTTTGGGTTGGACATCAGGAAAAAATTCTTCACTGAAAGAGGGACTGAGCACTGGAATAGGCTGCCCAGGGAGGGGGTGGAGTCCCTGTCCCTGGATGTGTTTAAAAAAAGCCTGGATGTGGCACTCAGTGCCATGGTTTGGTTGATGAGGAGGTGTGGGGTCACAGGTTGGACTCGATGATCTCAGGTCTTTTCCAACCTGGCTCATTCTGTGATTCTGAGATATGGAACTCCCAAGTGCCTGCAGGAAAGGCCAGCAGCTCCCTGTTCCCAACAGAGACAGATCAAACCATAACAAAAGGAGGAAGGAGCTGGGAAAGAGGGAGCAGGGCTCTGTTGCAGAGGGAGCTGCTCTCTGGAAGCGAGGCTGTGCTGCTGCCATTCCCAGGGGCTGGTCCCACCTACCACATTGGCCAGGTCCAGGCAGTCGTAGGTTCGCTCTGAGAACACCTGGTACCCCTCCTGGAACTCCTCGTACACGTCCAGCACCTGCTGGCCCAGGGCCTTCCCTTTCATCCCGCCAAACTCCATCTTCTCCAGCTGTGTCAGGTCCAGAGCTGTGGTCAGGAGGCCCTGCAGAGCCAGAGCAGGCACACACAGGCTCAGACACAGGCAGATGACAACAGCTGTGACACCACAGAGTCGTGCCTGCTGCCAGGCCGAGGGAGCTCATGGGCACAGTGAGGCTGCTCGGGCTGAGTGAGTTGGATTGAGATGATCTTTAAGGGCCCTTCCAACCCAAACCACTCAGTGATTCTACGACTGTGAGTAGTTTAAAAATAGCTGTCAGCCACTGTGGTTTTCAACACAGCTCATCAAAGAACGAGTGAGTTACACAGCGTGGGCAAACCAGTAAAACCTTCTATTGCAGTGCAGAGGATGAGAGGAGAAAAGCAACCCGGACCTGGCTTTGAATAGGCAAATGCAGCCTGTGCAGTGCCCATCTGACCCCACTGCTGGGAACGGGCCATCCATAAACAGATTCACTTCAGAAAGAGGTGAACAGCAGACTCAGTGAGCTGTAAACTGCAGGAGAGCTCACAGGTGTGCACAGTGTGTGTAGAACAGGTACTCACAGAGCCTCAGCCGCGCTGGAGGCTGAGGGGTGATGGCACTCAGGACACTCCCTGCCCCAGCTGACCATCTCACAGCAAACAGGGGCACCCCACAGCCCCCCAGCTGGACAGAGCACTGGGATGTGAAGGGGTGACCTGGTGAGGAATTGGAACGTGTCCCTGCTCCTCCCCAGCCCCCCTGCCCAAGTCAGGAGATGCCCAGCTCTAGGGTCTCCGAGGGCCATAGGAGGCCTAGGAGCTTGTCCTGGTTTATTCACAGCCCCATAACCCCCATCCTGACAAGAGCACAAGTCCCAGAGGACTCTTGGGAGCACTGAAACACCCACCAGCCTGAGCAGAAGGACACAGCAGCAAATCTGACAGGTGCACTGAGCAGGATCTGGTCAAACAAGGTCCTGGCCTCAGTGTCAGGGGGGCCCACACAGCACAGAGAGTGGCCCCATCCCCTGGCATCAGGGGAAGCCAGGGGGAGGGAAGATGCCAGCAAGGGAGTTCATGGCTACAGAGCTCTCCTGATGGCTGCAATACCTCCAGAGTCTCACCTTCACCATCTCCAGCCTCTTCAGGAAGCTGTCCAGCCTTGCAAACACCAGCCTGGTGTGGAAGTCCCACTTCCTCACTTCCTGGCCTGGCTCATAATACACGTGCAGGTTTTCCCGTCTCTCCTCGACCGCCCCTTTGAAGGCATTCAGGATGTCAAACACTGTTTGCACCTTGCCCAGGCTCTCTTCCATCTCTCCTTTCAGAAGGTCTTCTGGAGACAGGTACACCACGGCCTGGAAGAGCCACATCACACCGGAGATGTCACTTCTGCTGCCACAGCAAACGGTGACTTCTCGTCTGACCCTTCCTCTTGGGTTCAGAATCCCTTTGCCAAGGAAGGACAGAGGGAAGCAGGAGAGAGGAGACTTCCATAAAACCCTTCCTGTGGCAAACACAGGTGCCACAGCCACGCACCTGCTGGATGAGAAGGTTGCAGATTTCCTGGAGCAGCACCACCATGCGCAAGGGCACGCTGTAGTGCTTGGAGGTGACCCAGATCCAGCACACCACGTGCAGCAGAGGGACCAGGAGAGGCTTCACCTTGCTGAACTCAGCAGCCTCTATGTCCTCCAGGGGCTGCTGGAGGGGTGTCAGGTGCAGGTCGATGTCCTGAGCCTCACTCAGAGCTGTGGGAAGAGAGGGGAGAAGGGCTGAGATCCATCGAGCGGGGGTGGGGGGGGGGGTCACGGGCTGGGTGCTGGCACAAAGGGGAACAGACAGTCCTGGTGAGCACAAAGCACCCACCCATGCCTGCTGAACATCCATCACCTTGATCCCTGCTCACCCACAGCACAACCAGCACAGCCAACAGACTGACTCCATGGCCAGGGACAGGGAGCAGGGACAGGGCTGTGGGCACAGGCTGAGGCCACAACGTGCCTGGCAGCTCCAAAAATGCAGCTCTGCATGGGCTGCAGGATCACCAAGCTGGGCCTGAGCTCAGCTGAGCCTGGCTTTGGCTCTGGCAGCCACAGTCCCACCTGTCCTGACTGTACCAGCATGGAAACGAGTGCCTGACTGGGTGAAACCTTCAGCTTAGCTTTGAACAGCCGTGTGGTTGGACCCTGAAGAACTACACCAGAGTTAACAAATTAATTAAATTTAATTAATAAAACCAGGACATCATTGTGGAACTAAACCTGTGGACCAACAAGAAGAGAATCATCATTGTCATCATCTAATCACAGAACCATGGGATGGTTTGGGTTGGAAGGGACCTTAAACCTCATCTTGCTACACCTCCACTAGCCCAGGCTGCTCCAAGCCCCAATGTCCAGCCTGGCCTTGGGCACTGCCAGGGATCCAGGGGCAGCCACAGCTGCTCTGGGCACCCTGTGCCAGGGCCTCCCCACCCTCACAGGGAACAATTCCTTCCTAATATTTAATCTAATCTAACCTCTGACAGCATGAAGCCATTCTGCCAACCCTTGTAAAAAATCCGTCTTTCTTGGAGCCCCTCTAGGTACTGGAAGGCCAGACTAAGATCACTGCAGAGCCTTTTCTTCTCTGGACTAAACAATCCCAATTGTCTCAGCTTTTTCAGAAGTGCCAGAAGTGCAAGTGCAAGTAACCCCAAATCCTGAGACCAAGGAAGAAGAAATGCTCACTATCAGCACCTCCCTCCCACAGGGCCAACAGCCACCCTGTCACCCCAGCAGGGAGGGCACAGGACACTGGGACCCCAGGCTGTGAAGAAAGGCCAAAAGTCAGCACCACAGTGAAGCTGTCCCAGTTTCTCACCTGCCTCAACATCCATGAGCATGTTTTGGAAGGCTGGCACGTAGATGCTCTGCACTCTCTCCAGCACCTCCAGCATGTTCCTGACCTTCCTCGATGTCAGCTGACTGTAAATGCCCTCCAGGTCATCACACCTGCAGCAGCCAGGACATGTTACCAGCCCAGCTGGGGCAGCACCAGCTGTGCCCCAAACCCCTGCTTGCCCTGGGCCTGATTCAGGATTTTCTGCAGTTACACAAGGACTGAGTCCCAGTGGTGGCAGGAAATGGGACCAGCCCCACAGGACACACAGCTGGTGCCAGGTTCAGATGAGAGCAGCTCTGCTGCGAGCAGGGCACTGCCACAAGGAGCCAGGTGGAGTTCCTGCAGGCACTGGGGACAGCTCTGCAGAGGGCAGGGCTCTGTCTCGAGTCAGCCTGAGCCAATACAGCACAAAGGGCAGGTGAAATTCCACTCCCTGGCTCATCTAACCCCGCTCTTGCACCACCAGCAGCCAGCTGCTGGCATGGAGAGAGCCCATCAGCTCTGGGGCTGGTCCTAGTGATGGAAGCAGCACTTCCAACAAAATCCCCTCACGGTGTAGCCCTGAACTGTGGTGGGGCCAGGTTAAACCCAGCCAACTGCCCAGCCACCTCCAGGCACTCCAACATCATTATTTTATATGTGGGAGCAATTTTGGGGGTTCAGGTCTCTGCATGACCCCGAGCAGCTGCTCTTGGCTCACAGCAGCAGCACCCCCTCCACCCAAACCAGCACCACCAGCCCCTCACCATCACCTGTTCTTCCAGAACTCCAGTTCCACCCTTGGGTTTGGGTTGCTGCCTTGCAGGAGAGGCTCTGAGGACTCCTTCTTCAGCACTCTCTGGATCTGGTGGCTCCAGTCAATGATGGCTGACTCGGTGGCATGTACAAGGGATTTGTTGATCAGCTCCAGGCTGCAGAACACAGAGCACGAGGGTCGCTTTGCTTTCTGCTTGTCCACGTGCATTGCCCAGTTGGATCTACCTCAATGGGCAGCTGGATTTTACAGTTACAGCCCACATTCATGTTTCAAAACCACAAAACAATCAAACCCATGAGAGAGACTATTTACAAGGGCAGTGAGTGACAAGATAAGGAGGAATGGTTTTAAACTGAAAGAGAGTAGGTTTAAACTAGATATTAGGAAGAAACTCTTCCCTGTGAGGGTGGGGAGGCCCTGGCACAGGTTGCCCAGAGAAGCTGTGGCTGCCTCATCCCTGGAAGTGTCCAAAGCCAGGCTGGACAGGGTTTGGAGCAACGTGACTGCAGAGTTTGGAGTTTTCCCTCAGTGATCCAAGCAGCTCATTGCTCCTCTGTGTGTCCACATCCCCTTCCACTTCCGAGCTTTTCCTGCTTGTATCGTTGCACAGTCCCCAAAGACAGAGCCCATGAACCAGAGAGAGCAAAATACCCCTCCCTGGCAGTCTGATGAGCTGCAGAGGACAGGGAGTGAGAAGAGTCCCCATGTCTGGCAGGGAGGATCCCCAAAGGAAGCAGCACATGCATCAGCAGAAGAAAATCCAGTGGAGAGCAAGGGCTGGTACTCACAATTTCTCATTTTTAGGATCAATGTCCTCGATTCCCTCCGAGCCAGGTGGAAGAGGCAGCAAAGTCTTGCCCTTCACTTGGCCAACAACCTTGAAGACAGTACTCTTCAGGCTGTGGACATGACGGATGATGTCTTGTGACACCACTCGTGGCCAGCCCTGATGGTTCTTCCGGTTGGTCAGGATGGGCACAATCACCTACAGCAGGAGTCATGGAAGAACAATGGAGAAGAGCTGAAGGAGGGTAGATTTAGACTTGATTTAGGAAGAAATTGTTCCCTGGGAGGGTGGGAAGGCCCTGGCACAGGGTGCCCAGAGAAGCTGGGGCTGCCCCTGGATCCCTGGCAGTGCCCAAGGTCAGGTTGGACAGGGCTTGGAGCAGCCTGGGCTAGTGGAAGGCGTCCCTGCCTGTGGCAGGGGGTGGGACGGGATAAGTTTTAAATCCTTTCCAACCCAAACCATGATGTGATTTGATGATTCTATGACAAAACGTGCTGCAGGAGATGGACTGGCCACCAGGCTCTGAGGTCCTGGCTTGGCCAAGCCTGGAGACCCACATTCAGCACCGTCCCAGGCAGTTCCCTGCAGGTGACGATGAACAGGCCAGCAGGGCTGGGCTGAGCCCAGGGGCTGTCCCTGCACAGCCACCCGCCACGTGCAGAGGGAAGATCCTGTGGCATGTACAGCACAGCCACGTTTTAGGTTATTTCCCAAAGCTGCAGCCCACTAAATACAGTTCCTGTCTTTATCAGTGGAAGTTCCAGGATCTGCACTGACCCTGCAGCTGGGAACTCTGGGCTGGGCTTGTCTGGACATGAGCTGCTTCTGGCTCTTCTGCACTGGGACAGCAACAATGTCTGTCACCTTGCTCTGGGATCGGAGCCAGGTTGCCCCTGGTGATGAGCAGCCTTTACGTGGCCAGACTTGGGGGAGGATAAAGGTACAAAACCAGCTACACGCAGATACAGAATTGAAAAGGAACAAAGCAGTCCAGCACCAGGGGTGCCACTCCAGGGTGCTGAAGATTCTTTGCACCATGACCGAAGAGGACCAGCAGCAGCAACCACCATGTCCAGGGAGCCATGGGAAGAGGGCACAACCCCAGGGCAAACAGAGTTCACCTTCAACAGCTTCAACTGCAATAGTAGCAGGCTTAGTCTCCATTACTCAGATCACATGGGCTGCTAATGAGAGTCATGTCATAACCAGTCAAGCCTTTTTGGGGTTTTCTTTGGGGTTGTTAGAACGACAACTGGGACCCTGGTGCACTTAAAGTTCATCTTGTTCCATCCCCTGCCACGAGCAAGGACACCTTCCACTATCCCAGGCTGCTCCAAGCCCCGTCCACCCTGGCCCTGAACACTTCCAGGGATGGGGCAGCCACAGCTTCTCATTCTCAGGACTGCATCCTGTGACTGTGTAACGTGGCTCATCCCCCACTACTGGGAGACGCCCAGAGCCCCCATGGCTCAGGATTTAGGAGGTTTCATTGGGCTCTACAGACCCCGGCGTCGCCTTTTCCCCCTTACCTCCTCCACCAGCGCGGCGAAGTGCGCCAGGGGCTCTGCGGGCAGATCCCCGCACAGCAGCTCGGCGGGCCCGGGACCAGCTCCGGGCGGGCGGAGGAAGAAAAGCGCCTTGGTAGCGCTGGGGGGCGGCGGGGGCGGCCCGGGCCGCAGCCCCAGCTCCCCGGCCGGGCCCCGCCAGGCGAGCAGCGCCGGCCCCGCCTCGCCCCGCACGAAGCCCCGCAGCGCCGGCCCCGCCGCGCCCCGCGCCCAGCGCCGCCAGCGCTCCCCGGGCACGGCCAGCGCCCGCGCCGCGCCCCGCGCCACCCGCTCCGCGCACGGCTCCTCCCGGGGCTCCTCCGGGGGCTCCTCCGGGGGCTCCTCCCGGCGCTCCGGCCCCGCCGCCCCCTCGGGCTCCATCCGCGCGGCTCCGGCCAGTGTTTGCCAGGAGGCGCCGCCGTTGCCCGGGGGACTCCTGGGAGCCGCTCCCGTGTCCCGCTGGGATGCGAGGGCGGTCCCAGCGCTGCCGCCTCGCTCCTGCTGTTCCAGTTGGTGTCCCTCATCCCAGCACCGCTGGTGCAGCCCCAGAAGCGAGCTCCCAGGCCGGCTCGCTCCGCGGGAAGCTCGGAGTGCAGCCCGGGGGAATTTTTTCCACAGCGGGCACAGGCAGGTCCTGTCCCTCAGCCCCGCCTGCCCTTCCCGACACCGCCGTACCTGCATCAACCACCTGACGCTGGAACTTGGGTGCTGTGGGCTCCTGCCGCCGCTGCATTTCCATTTTATTAATTCCTTCTGGGAGAAGCAGTTCACTGTTCTCCAAATAAAAGACCCTTCTTTAATTCCATGAAAAGCAGCACACGGATCCTGTGCAGGCCCAGGGCTGCTCGTGTCACCCCAGCAGTAACCAGGTCCTCCCCTGGGGCACCACAGCCTGTTCCTGCCTCTACCTGTACAGTAACAGGAACATTTTGTTTTTCCCCAGTCCCCTGCTATTCATAAAAGCCGAGCAGAGCTTTTCTGGAGGACACAGATGTGGCAATTCCCCAGTCTCTGCTCTAGCCAAGCATAACATTAAAGCACAGCTCACCATCAAAAGATGCTTTGCTGACAGTCTGCTTCTTAATTTCCCATTAACTTAAAATGAAGTCTTAAGTCTTCACTTGTGTGCAAGTATCATCTCCTGAGCAGGGCCTGAGTGTCTTCAAGTTCTCTTTAAAAATGAATTCCTTAATTGAAATAGCACAGAACTGCCCTCCTGCTTCTGAACACAGGCAGTGGCAGCAGCAGCAAGGGAAGAAGCGAAGTTGACCCACAAAGAGCCTCAGAAAAACTCTTAACCACAGACCTCCCCTTCTCTGCCTGCTTTGCCAGCGTCCCTGCATCCAGAACTGGAATATGCTCGAAGAAAACTCCCAGCCATCTGATCCAGAGCCATTCAAGATCCCGTTAGTGCCAGCTTGGGCTGGCGAGCAAAACTCCTGTCCTGAGGGTAACAAGGCAGAGAGGCTTGTGCTGGCATGAAACAGCCACGAGGCTCCAGCATGATCCACACCCGATGGGCAAGATCTTGGTCTTTACCCCAGTGCTGAATCAGCCAGGCAAGGTCATTCTCCAGACAAATCGAGGTTTTTGTCTCCTCATTAGCAATCCACACACAACACAGCTTTCTGGAGGATGGCGAGCGGTTTATTCAGATTCTAAATAAAGGGTTTGGAAAGCTGATCTCTTGAAACAAAAAATCAGCAGAGAAAACCAAAATAAAATGGGAACACCGATGTACAGATGTATTCTCACCCCTAATTTAACCTAAACCCCTAACATTTTACTGTTAATTTTCCTCCTATCACCTGGGTTCTGATAGCTGGTTATGCCCCCCATCACTGAGACCAGCTCACCTTCTTCTGGCAAACCCACGGCCCCTCCAGGGCCCCTCACACCTGATCTCTTGCAAAGGTCACACCTGCTGCTGTTACATACATGTTAAATTAAAACAGTTCAGAGAGAAGAATTTTTGGTTAAAAGAAGAAACACCCCATGGACTGGTGAGGCCCCAGAACAGGAGCTGTGTGGGCAGATCCTGTCTCCACAAGGACCAGTGCTACTGACAACCCACTGGAGCTGCAGCCCAGGGAGATCCATGATGACCAAGCAAACCCAGATGCCCAGGCCAGCCCCTTTCCCGCAGCGCCGGCAGCACCGCGCGCTCCCGAGGCCTGCGGAGAGCCAGGCTTCTCTCTCAGAGCACAGCACTCCCAGCCTTGTCTCTCTCAGTTGACTGTTTTAAGCTTCTTGTCTGGCACTTCCTGATGGTTCTTGGCTTGTTTCCGTTTCTGGCACGCTGCCTCCGTGCTGTCCCCCCTGGTCAGTTTGTCCAGCACCAGGGCAGTCTCCTTCAGCAGCCGCAGCTCCCTCTTCTCCTTGCGCTCCTCCATCTCCACGATGTCGTCTGCAAACAAAGCCTTCAGGGGCGGGATCAGCTTCGGGATGGCCGGGAAGTCACCGAAACGTACCTGGAACAGAAGCACAGGAGCTCCTGCGTGACAACTGCTGTTTGATTCCCTTGCTCCCCCCCTTGCCTTCAGCCTGTGCAGACAGCAGGGCACTGCCCCTCTCTGTGTGCACAGAGCAGCCCTGACCTCAACGAGTTATTGAGGTTTTCTTCCCAGGAATGCTGTGACCCAGTACAAATTCTGAGTGACAGTGAGCTGCCCTCACTGCCACAGGTGCCTTCAGCCAGCTTTTGTCTCCCAGATGTCTGCTGCAGAAAGCCACTGGAGCAGCTCATCAGTTGGGATGGGAATGGAAGCAATATTAGTTTTTTTGGCTGGGAGTAGCAAGCACAGACTTGAGGTGACATGAGGCAAGTACCCAGGGTGTTAAGAGCTGGATTCAAGGGCCATCAGCACCTGTCTCACACCAGTGTGAGGAAAGGGTGGCACAGGGTATCTGCTGCCAGCAGTTGAAGGAGCTGTTTCAGAGCCTGCTCTTCAGGAGATGGAATATTGATAAAGCACAAGAGGAGCATTTAATTAATGAGCATCCCAAAGTAACCCTGACACCATTCCCAGGCCTGGCGCCCAGCTCCCAACTTACCCTCATGTGGTCAAAGGCAATGCCAACCTTCTCGCTGAAGTCTTCGCTGAACAGCGGGATCTTGGCGTATCTCTGACTGAAGTGATTGAGCATGATGAACTCTGCATTCATCTTCATCCCAGTCTGGATGGCCTGGGAGGTCGTGCTGCAAAAGGAACACACCCTGGTCACAGCCAGGCTGGCAGGTACTGCTGCTCTGCACCCAGGGTCACACCACACCAAGTGACCTCACACCTGCTGAGCATGGGGCAGCCTGCAACTTCCACACAACCCTGAACGAGGGAAAGCAGCTGTAATTGTTGGAGCCTTGCATTTAAGAGCTCCACAAACTGGGGACAGGCACTTGTCCCAGGGGTGTCAACAGGCCCAGCTCTTGTACTGTGACTCACAGGGAATTCCAAGCAGCTGCTCTTGGTCTCCCACGTTTGCTGGGAGCAGCACATGGAATCCCTGGCTGCAGTGCTCTCAGTGAGCTGTGGGGGTAAGAGGACCCTTCTACCCCCTGAGCTTAGTCCCAAGATGTAACCATGCAGAGGGCCTTTCCCTTGGGCTGGTCTATTTGTAGAGTTACCACTGTCTGCTTGAAAGCTTTCCCCCGTTTCTTTTGGGGGATGTTGAGAGGAGCTGAGGTGGTTTCAGAGCTGCTGCAATGACCAACACATCAGCTCCAGTGTAGAAGAGCTCTACGCACACCAGAACCTTTGACACGACTTGGGCCCCTCACCATCAGCTTCAAGGGCTACACCCAGCTGTGCAGCTTCCCCTTCTGAACAGGGACAGACAGCAGAACACACCCCACCTGTGGGTCTTCTCTATAGCTTCTTTTTCCATGCCATCTTCCAGCGTGGCTTCGTGGATCAGCAGGTTGGCATTTTTACCTGCACAAACAAACAATCACATTCAATCTTCAGCTGAAGACTGAGCAGCCCAACTGCCTCTCCAGGAGCCCTCCTGTCCCTCCTCAGCCCCTCGCTGCGTGGCAGACACAGCACCAAAAGTTTGGGAGTGCCCACTTTGGGTACTGACAGATGGAGACCTTTCTCCAAGAGATTCTTCAAGCAGAGGGTTTTGTTACCTACCCATTTGCACTAAGGCCATGCAGGGCATTGTATCACCAGAATAAACTACTTTCCAGCCAGACTTGTGGATCACTGAACATGCAAAAGCATTTTTACAGTGTTGGACTTCACAGGTCTGAAACTGAACAAGGATACAAGTGTTAGACCCCAGGTCCCCTCCAGCCACAGAGCCCCCAGCTCAGGAACTCACCTCAGCCAGGTCGTAGCTCTCTAAGAGAGAGCTCACAAACTCCTTGGCTTTGGGTCTGATGTTCTCACAGCCTTTCACAAGAGACTGAGAAGGAATCATTCTGCGAGGGAGGGAAGAAGAGATAATTAAGGACAGGTACAAAATAAAACCTGATCTTCTCTTTAAGCAGCTGATTTCTCCTCTTTCTCATTCTCAGTTCAGTGATCTGTCTGTTTTACCTCTTGCTTTCATTGGTGCCCCAGTAACTCATCCAATCACTGTCCCCACTATCAAATACTCTTTCTTCTACTTGCCCTATGGAAAAGGGAAGCCTGCATGTAAACCTCTATTAAGCAGCACCACTGAATAACAAACCCTATCCTGCCCTCTGCAAACTGCACATCCTTGTTCTACAGGCAGTGGAAGGAGTCAGAATCACCTCCAACAAAGGGGTGGGGGAATGGATGACAAGGGCTTGCCTTGAATAAGGACCAAGGACATTTCTCCACACAAAACACTCACTTGATGTCTCCAAGAATCTCCTCACAGTTATTGTGGTACTCGTGCAGCCAAGGCATGATCTGCTCAGGTGCTACCAGAAACAGAGGGCTGAAAGCCTGACCAAGGGCTGCCTGCAAAAGCAAAAGTAGGGGAAAAAAAATCAGTATCAGGTGTACACCAAATCAGAGAGGAGAAATGCTAGAGAAAGGCTGGTGCTTCTCCACTACTCTGAAGTTCCCCTCCCCTCACCCCAAGCCAAGTTCAGGAGCAGAGAAACACCAATGCTACTTACAAAAGCTCTCCTTCGCTCCATCAGGATATTCACCAGCCCCTGCAAAGGGAACAAAGGAGACACCAAGGGCAGTCAGAAGTGTCTGGGGAGTCAGTGGCAACAGAGCTACCACAGCTCAGCAAGCCCAGAGTCAGAACAAACAAGAAGGGAGAGGGGATTAGAACCACAGACAGATTGAGCAGTGCCTGGGGAATGAACGCAGAGAGGAATGCAGAGCAGGGCAGCCCACATTCATCAGCTGGAGCTACAGCTGAGCCCCAAGGTTCAGAGCACAGCTGCACAGAGCCCCTGCCCCTTCCCACACACTGAACCCACCGAATGATGATCCGTGTGCATGTGGGACACAAACACAGCCACCAGGTTACACAGCACTTGGTCAACTTGCTCTCCGTAGTGGCGGCAGAGCTGTCCAAAGGTTCCTTCTCCACAGTCCAGCAGCAGGGAGCGGGTAGCACTAGTGAGAGGTGACAGAGATATTTAGCAGCCACTGTAGGAGCTCTGAGCAGGGCCATGCAGGGAGGGGCATCTTTTGGTTTGGAAGGCAGAGATCAGAGAGCACTGGGGTTTACCTGGTGTTCACCAGCGTGGAGCTGACATTGCGGATTTTCATTGGAATTGCAGATCCTGTTCCCAAGAACACAATCTCAGGATAAGCACCCACATTTCCTAGAGAAAACAGACAACAAGGATTTGTAGGCAAATGTTCTCCACACACTGCCTGGTCAGACACCAGTTAATTTACCAGCCCAGTAACTCCAGAGCCAACATGTCCAGCACAGTCATTTTTGCCCCCCTCAGCATGAGGTTTACAAGGGAAGGCAGAACAAGCCCCAGCACTTCACAGCTTCATCTGGGCTCTGAAGCAGTGGGTCACCAAGAGCTCCTATTTTCCATCCCACTGATCCAAGCTAAGGTGCTGATCCATACCTGGTACAGCAGACAGGCTCTCTTTGCACTCCTTCACACGGGTCTGGAAGTCAGGGAGATCCAAGGCTTCACTAACAAACGTGTCAGGATCACAGACAGTCACAGCATCTCTGCAAGAACAGGCCATTATCAGGATGGGGCAAGGTAGGAACTGAAACAGCCCTTTCCAGAGCAAAGTGCCAAATTCCTGTGACAAAACAGCCTTAGAACAAAGGGACAAATGCTCTTTCCATTTTGAGGGGTTGGAGAAGGCACATCCACAAGTGTGGTGTGTGCCAAAAAGGCCTGGTTGGACTGAGCCAGGCACAGAATGATCATTCCACCCAAGTGGAAACACTCCTGCAATAGCACTTCATCCCATCCAGAGCTGCTAGGCACTAGAGGGCACTGCAAGGCAGCACAGAGGCTCCTGGAAGAGGAGCAGCCACCTAAAGGGATTCAGGCATTGCTGGAAAATTAAGAGACCTGTATCCTGGGCCTGCTTCAGAGCACATGCAGTACTACAGGCCTCCAGATACCTTATCAGAGAAAGTTAAACTCTTCTTGGCACCTGCATCCTCCTGTTGTGCCCAACAAAGCCAGAAATCTGAGCCATGGTGGCTGAAATCCCCTTGCCCCCTGTGGTGCCTGGACCTGTGTAGCTTCATCTATTTGCCCACCAGGAGCAAAGGCAGCATCTGTTTAACCACCTGGAGCTTTCAGCTCTAATGGCAGGCTTTCTAGGTCTTCAGATGGTAAGACTTTCACTGGGCTCCCCAAAACCTCTCTCCCTGCCCCGATCTGCTCTGCCACAGCCACAGCTGGGTGCACAGCATGAGTCAAAGCAAAGGACAAAGGACCACAAGGCTACAGGAGCAAGGGACAGAAACAGAACTCCAAACCACTGGCCAGGTGGTGTTTTCAGTGGTTCACTCATCCACGTGCTACACCTTGTCTGAGCCTTTCAGGGATAGGGACACCGTCCTCGAGACTGCCACCAGAAAGGATCTGCAGGGGATCCTGACACAGTGCCCGCCCTCACTGAAGAGCTGCTTCAAGCCAACACCCAAAACCTGGGAAGAAAAAGATTCCCACTGACCTCTGCCACTCCTGCTGAGGCCTGAGGTGGTATTTCAGGAGGCACTCCCCTCGCACGATGGGCACAGGGCAAGCAGCCTCTGCTTCCTGTGGGAGGAGGGTGACGTGAGACACGGCCTTTGCTCAGGGCACGAGGCACAGGGGCAAGGAGGGCCTGCATTACCTTGCTCTGGTAGGTGGTGAGCAGAGGGAAGATCTCTGGGTGGATGAGGTTCAGCTGAGTTTGGATCTTGTAGCTGCGTGGGTTGTGCACAGCAGAGGAGTTTTCATTGAGCACCAAGTGCTGAGTGCCAGGCCCGAATCTGTCAGAGGACAATAATGCACAACAGCTTCAGCCCCACATTAGCACTGCACACATGTTCACACCTGAGCTAAAAATCTCACCTGAGCCAGCAGAGCCCTCTTTTAGAGCTCTTTTGTCTTTGGAACAAACGTGCATCACCAGAACAGGCTGCTGCCCACAGAGACAGGAACCCAGGGGCCACAGACCCACGTACCTCTCCATCCACTGCTGGTAGCGGCCATCTCGAAGCACTGACTCGGGAGTCATGTGAATGACCAAGGCCACCTGGTGCTCAGGAACTCCCTCCTGGTACCTGGGACACATTCCAACAAAAAGAACATCTCTGCTCCAGTCCATGTCCTTGGACATCCCTCCCCTCTCCCACTTTGGTGCTACCACAGAAGCCCCCTGGGGCAGGCAGAGCAGGCATCTCCAGAGCACAGCCCAGGAGCTCCAGGCTCTGCATCACCAAAAGCAGGAGGCTCAGGGCCACCATTTGCTGACCCTCTACTGTCCCCCACAGGCCAGTTCCTCTTCTCCATCAACAACAACATCTGCAGAGCCTCCAGGAGCCCAAATGCTTCTGCACAAGCCCACAGAGTTGTTATATGCAGTCCAGGCTTCCAGCAGCCAGGGAAGCAGCAGCCTCCACTGCTCCCCAGGCAGACACCAGGGCACATTCCTGCTCTGGAGAGCCCTGAGGGAAAACAGGCCCATGGCAGCCACAGAACCCCACAGGTCCTGCCTTTCCTAAAAGCTTCAAAATGCACCACCATCCTTTCTTGCATCAGTGCCAAAGAGCTCAGATATCAGCCATGAGAAACAGCATATCCAGACTACAAGAAGAGCTTCTCTTAGGCAAAGCTCAGCACTCAAACATTCCAGGTGCCCCAGCCCTACCTTCGGAAGGTCTCGTTTTCACAGACAGCATCCACAAAGCCCTCATGAGGACACTCCAGCACCAGGAACACTGGGCCAGGGTCAGTGGGAGTGCACAGCTCCTCAGGGAAGAGCTGCAGGCAGATACACAGTGGTCACACCACAACCAGCCTGGACTCACAGCCCTTCCTGCACCTCTGTGTCAGACTCCTTCAGCTGGACAGACCCAGCAGCCCCTCTCAATGCTCAGTAGACCCAGCCAGGGCAGCTCTTGGGCCCTTTCTGCTCTCATTACACACATTTGCATTTTGCTGTGTAACAGCAAATCCCAACCCTGGCCTCAGAGAAACCACAACCTAACCTGAGGAGGGGAATTTTAGCAGTTTCTAAGTTCCCATGACAGAATTCAGATGGTAGCAAAAGCATGTTTGCGGAAAAAAAAAAGGCTCTATGAAATTCTTGTGATACTAAGATGTGCTGATCCTGTCTCGCAGGTCAGGATCTTCACTTGCAGATCCCCTGGGCCACGGCCCAGAGCTGGCTCTGCCTCTCACTCCAGTGTTTGAGAGAGTCAGACCCTGTTCCCCAGAACTGTTGAGTTTCTTTTTGGGTGTCAGAGGTGCAAACAAGGTAAGGAGGGAGTGATGGCTACACAGGCATTCAACACCCAGACTTAAAAAATTCAGGTATTAACTCCACTAACTCACTCCTAGACCTGTATCAGTTTTGGGAAGGGAAGATGAAGCAGCTCTGCCAAACAGCAAACACCCAGCCATACCCACACAGGAGTTCATTCCCATGATCACCACCCCAACAGCCCCAGACATGCCACACTCAGCAACAACCTGGAGCTGGGACAGTCCCAGGACGTACTGGTAGGCAAAGCATTCTGCACAAAAGCCTGTCACCCTGGGAGCCCAGTGAAGGAGGGAGAGTGGGAAAGCCACACAGAAGCACAAACACATCTTACCTCTCTGCCTTCAAAAGTGATGCTCTCCCCATTTTTGAGAAGCTGTAATTATGGGAAGGATGGCTGGAGTTCCCCTGAGAACAAGGCCACACAAATATTTAGCTTGCCAACAGCCAGGTGCCTGCTGCTGCCCCGTGCCCCACGCTGGGCTCTCATACTCACACTGGCAGGCCCATCTCCTGCGCTTTAGCTGCTAGGAACTCCCCTTCCATTGGGTGAATCTGCAAAGAGTTAAACACAATCATCACCCAAATCAACACGGACAGGAAACAAGATCCATGTACCGCCACGTTAAGACTTTCCACAAATCAAGGGAATGGTTTTTTTCCCTCTTTCAGTTCCACAGCCACTGCTCCAATTTACCCCAAATAGGTTTTTTCTAGACTGCCTGCTTTCCAGGATCCTGCTGCTGCTTCTTGCTCCCCTCTTTAGCCAAGCAAGCACAACAGGCCTGCCCGTGCCCTGAGGGTTAAGCAAGAATGGAACCTGTACACTCAGAACCACTGCTGGATTCTAAAAAACGCCTCCAGTTTACTCATTCCTACTCATGCTGCTGCAACTCTGACACTGAAAAGCAGAAGCACATTAGAGCTTCAAAGCCCTACTTGAAAACGCTGTCTCCAGTTAAATCCCTGCAGCGAGTGATGTTAGGAAGTATTTCCCTACAGAGGGTGGCCAATGCCCCAAGCCTGCCCATGTTTAAGAGATGTTTGGACAATGCCCTTATTAATATGTTTTAAATTTTGGCCAGCCTAAAGTGGCCAGGCAGTTGGACTGGGTGGGGAAGTGTCCAAGGCCCGGTTGGATAGGGCTTGGAGCAACCTGGTCTTGTAGAAGGTGTCCCTGCCCATGGGGGCATGGAATGAGATTATCCCTAAGGTCTCTTCCAACCCAACCCATCCTGTGGGCATAGATGATCACTGCATGTCCCTTCCCACTGAAATACTCTGTTCTGTTCTCTAATCTGTTCTGTGTTGGTTTAGAGACTCTGCCCAAGCTTACTTTACACAGAAAAGCCGTCACCAGATCAGGATGCCTCCTAGCACACTTCTGCTCATCACCTGTAAAAGAAAACAAAACTACTAAAAATCATCACTCACCATCACTTTTCTTAAAACCAGTATGTGCCAAAATTTGCTAAAGCATTAACAGGAACATTATCCAGTTAACTTGGAGCCAAGCAGCAAAATGTTATGAACACCCAAGGCCAGAGAGCCCATGGCTTTAGATACAAGAAGCCAAACTAAGGCCCAAGACTGAAAAATAATCAGCCCAGCATCCACCTGTAATTAAATTACAAAGGTTGGAGCACCCACCCCAGCCAGAAGCAAACTACTACAGGGACTAATCACACCCAAGCACCAATCATGTCCAATTTCTAGGCCTTTTAAGTTCTCCATCAACTTCCAAAGTACCAGAACACTTTGTGCTCCATGGAATCTTCCAGCTGAGCTTCTCCACAGACCTCACTTTCAGAGAGCAAATGGCTCAGAGGACAAACTCCTATCCTTAATTTGGCTTCATCTCATTAAAGTTGAGAAGGCCATTCCATGTGTTTCACCTGTCTTCTTTGGGCTTTCTTTTCCCTTTCCTTCCTCCAAGCTTTGCTGTGCAGCTCTCGGGGATCCAGGCCCTGTGTCCCCTTTGGGGCTATTTCCACCTTGGGGAGATGCTCCAGGACTCTGGGGGAATGTACTTTCAGCAGCCAGTGATTTTCCTGTCCCAAATCCAATAAAAGCAGACAAAGATCACTCAATCAGAAGCAACAGATAAGAAAAGCAGGAGCAGCATTCCCCCTTCCATGACAGTCAGGTCTGAATTGCAGCAGAATACAGAGCTGCTCCCCCCAGTGTAGCTTGCACTTGCATACTCCAATTATTTATTTCAGGAGCCATCCCTCATCCAAGTCCTTCTCCCCAAACTGTTAAACTCTGTGCTGCACCCTCAGTATCACAGTTTCCAGCAGGAAGAACTCAGCTGGCTGAGAAAGCCAAATCCAGGGATGTTTCACAAGTCATTCCATCCACACACACCTAAAGGAACAAGCCAAGGCCCTGACTCAGCAGGTCTTGTTATTTAAATGAGATCCTTCTCCTGAACCTCTGCTTACTCAGGCTGGCAAACAGAAGCTGCTCCTTGAACCTTCACTGTGCTTACTGAGCACATGCTTCCCCTGCCTCTCTGCAGCACCACGAGCTCACCTGTCAGAGGTATTTGGCAGACAGTCATGGTCTCATCCTTGTACTCAGGCTCTGTGTGCAACTGCACAGCTGGGAAGAGATCAAAAACCACCATTAACAAGTGCCTAAGCAGAGAGTCACACTCTTCAAGAATATAAATCAGAAAAGTGTCTTTTCCTTTCTTAAACACAACCTGCTGAATGTTCCCCTTCCCTTTCTCCGCCCAACTGCAAACCCCAATGAATAATTCAAATTTTAAAAGCTCATCATCCGCAGGGAGCAGTCCGTGATACGACAGTGAGCAAATTCACTGGCCGACTCTGGAAGCAAAGTGCCTTCACAGCGTTTTAAAACCAAATGCTGTCTGTATCAGCCAGCCCTGCAGCCCCTGAGCAGAAACAGAGCTGGAAACACTGTTGTGAGGGGTTTGAACAGTGTATCAGAACAAAACACGTTTAAAACATCCTCAGAGCGGACCCAAAGCAGAGGCGGAAGCTGTTACAGATCAATGCAAGCCTGGCTACAGATGAAACAAAAAGTTACAAGTTCCTTTGCTACACATCCCTGCCCCACGTACCTAAATCCATCCTCTTGAGGGGCCCGGGAAAGAGGCGAATGGCTTTCAAGTAGTTTTGCTGGAAAAGAGACAGCGTCTCAGGAGGTGGCACAAGCAGTGCACCATGACAGGCACCACTTCCAGCAGCTACAGACACTTCTCAGGGAAGGCAAAGGTTCAACACCCAGGCAGACAAATCTGGGCAGCTCTGTCAGTCACTGAGCCTTAGAAAGAGAAAGAACCACTGTCCCCACCCTTCCATCCATGTAATTAGTCAGCAGAAACTGCAAGGAAATAAAACAATGCTGAGGATTGCAAATTTCCGGCGGCATTAGGCTGGCAAGGACCACATTGAACAGGAGGTCAGAGACTGAGCTTCTATTAATACAAAATGGGGAGGGAGCAGACAAGGGAACAAAGATCCTCCCTTCTCCCAAAAGCTGATTTATCAGGATACAGGACTACAGGACAGGAGCAGAAGACTTCTGCTGTCCTGTAACTGAAGAGATTTGGATTTTGAAGCCAGCCCTTTGGGCTGACACTGACTCAGACCAGCATTTCACACCTGCACAAAGATTCCCTTTGCCACCAGCTCTCCCAGTTCCAGGCTGAGCTTTAGCATTTTCAGGCTTTGCTCTCCCTTCTGCATCTTGCCATACTTACCAGCTTTGGTGGCCCCAGGAACACGCACCTCTGAAGCCCTATAGCCTTCAGTGTGAGAATCATACCTAAAAGCAAGCAGAGAAACAGCTTTTCACAGCCCTAGCAACCACTGGTATATCCCAAAAGAAAGATCCCTCTCTGTTCAGGAGTGCCTGGCCGCTCCACAAAGGCCAGAACTGAACTCAGACCTAAATTCAGTTTTGCCTCAGCTTTGTGGCAGTTTCAACAAGTCACTCACCTCTGCAGATAAAGAAAATATCTACACATCTTCATACACCTGAACAGATTGTTAACCTTCTCCTTTTCTTGGAGATTTCCAGAATTTTAATGGACAAGATCCATAGCCACCTGTTCTAACCTCATCCTGCACTGAGGACAGTGGTGGCCACAAACTTTTGCATGTTCCTTTGGACTCAAACCAGCCTAACTCACAAACAGCTCCCTGCTGGCAACACCTTCTGCTGCAGGAGATTTTGGGAAGCTGAAGCCAGGCACGCTGGACAGGCAGACTGTCCCACCACGTGTCTGCACTGTCGCAGAGCCCACAGAGCAGCGGGAAGCACCGCAGAGCCCCACGCGCAGCCCAGCCCTGGGAGAGCGATGCCGCCGTGCCCACCGCTGTCTAAAACACCCCCGCACGCCGCACCGGGCACCTCGCAAAGTGACCGCGCCCGGCCCGAGAGCCGCTGCGGGCTCCCCGCACTCACCTGGCAGCCCCCGACGTTGGCCAGGACACGCGGCTGAGGAAGATGCTGTCCAGGGAGATCTTCAGCCTGCGGGGCAGACGGGGTGAGCAGGGGCCGGTCCCGCCCCGGGGTGTCCCCTTCGCTGTCCCACTTACTTGTGCTCCTGCATGGGCGCTGCGTGCCCTCGCCGCAGTTGAACAGATACCTGGGGGGAAAGGGGCGTCAGGGCAGGCCCAACGGGGAGCTCCGCTGCCGGTGCCGACCCCAGCGCCGCACTCACCGGTTGAACTCGAGAACACATACACGGCGGCCCCCGCGTCGCGGCTCCCGGCCGCCACCACCTGCACGTACACCGTGTTGGGCCCGCCAGGCCCGTGCCCGCGTTCCGCCGCCGCTCGCGGGCCCACACGTGCCGGGGCACGTCCTTGGGCCGCCGCGCCGGCTGCGCCGCCGAGGGCCCCTCGGACATGGCCCAGCCGCGGGAGCCGGCCCTGAGCGCGATGCCGAGCCCGGCGCCGCTCCCCGCCCGCCGCCACACGAGCCCGCGGCCCGGCGCAGCGCCCGCACCAGCGCCCACATCCGCGCGCACCCGCCCCGCCGCCAATCAGCGCCAGCGCCCCTGCCCGCCTGACGCGGCGCAGCCAATGGGGGCGAGAAATGCCAGCGGTCGGCCCGCCCCCTTTGCCACGTGATGCGAGCGGACCAATGGAAAGCGAGAAACGGCAGCAGCAGCTCCGCCCCTGAATCGCTGCCGTCCTGGCCGGCCGCTGTCACGTGACCGGGATCTGCCCGCTGGTCATCCGCTCCCGGGATCTGCCGGCCACTGCCGGCCCTGCCCGCTGGTCATCCGCTCCCGGGGCTTCTGCCCGCTGGTCATCCGCTCCCGGGGATCCCGGCCCGGCCACTGCCGGGGCTCTGCCGGCTGGTCATCCGCTACCGGGGATCTCTGCCCGGCCATTCCCGGGGTTCTCTGCCCGGCCTCTCCCGGGTTCTCTGCCCGGCCACTGCCGGGGTTCTCCCCCGGCCATTCCCGGGGTTCTCTGCCCGGCCATTCCCGGGGATCTCTGCCCCCGTCTATTCCCAGGGTTCTGCCCGGCCATTCCCGGGGTTCTCCCCCCGGCCATTCCCGGGGTCTCTGCCCGGCCATTCCCGGGGATCTCTGCCCGGCCATTCCCGGGTTCTCTGCCCAGCCATTCCCGGGGTTCTGCCCGGCCATTCCCGGGGTTCTCCCCCGGCCATTCCCGGGGTTCTCTGCCCGCCATTCCCGGGGTCTCTGCCCGGCCTCTCCCGGGGTTCTCTGCCCAGCCTCTCCCGGAGTTCTCTGCACGTCTATTCCCAGGGTTCTGCCCGGCCATTCCCGGGGTTCTCTGCCCGGCCATTCCCAGGGTTCTGCCCAGCCATTCCCGGGGTTCTCTGCCCGGCCATTCCCGGCGTTCCTGGCCCGGCCACTCCCGGGGTTCTCCCCCCGTCCATCCCGGCACCGGACACTGGTGCTGCTGGAACCGGAGCCCCGGCTCCACTGACCCGACGGCCCCGCTGGGTTCCCCGCAGCCCCATTCCCACCGTCAGACCCGTTTTCCTCAGCGGGCTCCAGGGCAGGTTTCTCACGGCAGAGTTTCGGACGTCTTGTCCCATAAAGCCATTTATTCCCGACACAGCCCGAGCTGGTGCCTCTGAGAAAGGACCCCAAACGGGGAACCCCCGGGGTTTTATCTCCTCACAGTCTTCTCGCTCACAACTCTCGCTCTTCCTCCCAACCACGTCTTGAGGAAGCCTGTCCCAGTGTTTGAACTCCCTTTCTGTAAGAAAATGCTTCCTAATGTCAGTAGGACGTTTCAACTCACAAGAGAGATTTAATTGGAGACAGCATTTTCAAGTAGGGCTTTGAAGCTCTAATGTGCTTCTGCTTTTCAAGTGTCAGAGTTGCAGCAGCATGAGTAGGAATGAGTAAAACTGGAGGCGTTTTTTAGAATCCAGCAGTGGTTCTGAGTGTACAGGTTCCATTCTTGCTTAACCCTCAGGGCAGGGCAGGCTGTTGTGCTTGCTTGGCTAAAGAGGGGAGCAAGAAGCAGCAGCAGGATCCTGGAAAGCAGGCAGTCTAGAAAAACCTATTTGGGGTAAATTGGAGCAGTGGCTGTGGAACTGAAGAGGGAAAAAACCATTCCCTTGATTTGTGGAGAAAGTCTTAACGTGGCGGTACATGGATCTTGTTTCCTGTCCGTGTTGATTTGGGTGATGATTGTGTTTAACTCTTTGCAGATTCACCCAAGGAAGGGGAAGTTCCTAGCAGCTAAAGCGCAGGAGATGGGCCTGCCAGTGTGAGTATGAGAGCCCAGCGTGGGGCACGGGGCAGCAGCAGGCACCTGGCTGTTGGCAAGCTAAATATTTGTGTGGCCTTGTTCTCAGGGGAACTCCAGCCATCCTTCCCATAATTACAGCTCTCAAAGCCCGGCAGAGCCAAGCTGGGGCAGGCACCCATTCAGCTGTGCAGTGCCCTCTCCTTGGCTGCTGGACCAGGCTGGACACAGCCCTGGGGGCCCTGGCCTGACCTCGACCAGGCGGCTGGGCCTCCCAAGGCCCCTCGGACCCCCAACCACCCTGTGATTCCCCAGGCTCCCCCATTCCCTGCTGCTCCTCTCCCACAGGAGCCTGTTCAGGGCCTGGGTACAAACACCAGGCTGCAGCTCTGTTTATTTTCGAGCTCTCCAAACCCCGTGTGAGCTCTCTGGGGCTTTTTGTTTGCTTCAAAAAGAGCCACTTGGTGTTACTGTAACCAGAGTACCCCAACGTAAACAACCCTGGCCATCAATATTCCTTGTCTTCCCGAGTTCCAAAGGAAAACCTTATCTTTCCCAGGGCTTTGTTTTCCAAACACTGTCTCCCTTTGTTCTTAGTGCCAATGTTCTTCCGTTTCTCTTCCAGTGATCCTTTCAGTCAGGATCCAAACCCCCCCACACCTTGCCATGCTGTTTACAGCTGTTCTGCAGTCTTTCCTCAGACCTATAATTCACTTACCACTCTCCCGACTCCCATCTCTTCACAACAGCCCAAACTAGCATCGCAGCTTTCCCTGGTTTTCCTCACTTCTGAATGAAGTAAAAGGTTTGTTCCTCTGAGTGGCAAACTCTTTGTTCACACACATTTCACTCGTGACAGTGCTGCAGCCTGGAGCTCACTCATGGCCCTTGGCTCTGCACCCCATGTGAGAAGGGGAACGCTGGTTTAGATCTTAAACTCCGCACTGGTGAGGCCTCACCTCGAGTCCTGGGGGCAGTTTTGGGCACCACATCATAAGAAAGATCTAAAGCTCTTAGGGAGTGGCAGGAGGAAGGACACAAAGCTGGTGAAAGGCCATGAGGGGCCAAAGGAAGACAGCCCAGGCTCCCCAGGGAATGGGCACAGCCCCGAGGCTGCCAGAGCTCCAGGAGTGTTGGGACAGCGCTGCCAGGGATGCCCAGGGTGGGAGTGTTGGGTGTCTGTGCAGGGCCAGGGGATGCACTGGGTGATCCTGGGGGTTCTTTCCCACTCAAGAGACTGTGATTCTGTGATTTTTAAACTGCTCCCAAATAAAAGCTGGAGTTTCCAAAGGCAAGTGCTCTCTGCTCATTCCTGCCCCACTGCTGCATCGATCCCTCCCCCTGGCAATGCTTTTCTGGCCAGGTGAATGAGGAAGCATGAAAATACCTCTTTTTTTGCTTAATGCATTTTTTAAATACCTTTGGTAGCACAAGAGTTTTCTTAGGGCTCTGACCAGCTGGCATGGGGGTTGCAGCCAATGTTTCTTTAGTGGGTGAAGTGATGGAGAAGGTGTGTGGTATTTTTCATCGAATGAACCCTTGGCAATTCTGTCCAGCCTCGCTGGCTTGAGGGTGTGTGCACAGGCGAGGATGGAGAGCTGTGACTCCACCTCTGCAGAGTGGCAGAACTGCCTGCAATACCTCATCAGTCCTGTTGATATTTCACTACAAGTGCATAAAACCCCTGCAGCTGATCGGAGGCTCACAAGTGCCCTTTACTGTTTGGGCTGCAGGCTGCTCTGGCATCTCACAAAGGGGCAGGAATTTCCAAGACTGGGTCATGGTTCAGGAGGAAATGTCTTTTGTTTCACAGTTCTGGTCCTTGTTTTGGATGAGAGGTCTCCCATCCTAACAGAGGGGTCTGTGGGTAAGCAGGGACACCCCAAAGCTCAGTCCCTGTAGTTCCTGTAGAGTAATGACTGAGGGTGGCTCGTGCCCCGTGCAGGCGGCTCCTCCTGTTGTGCAGCTGCTGTGATGGTGCCATGAGCTGGGCCCTGAGGGCCCTCCAGCACAGGGAGGACATGGAGCTGCTGGAGCCAGTCCAGAGGAGGCCACCAAGATGATCAAAGGGACGGAGAACCTCTGGTGTGACAAAAGGCTGAGAGAATTGGGATTGTTCAGCCTGAGGAGAGAAGCTTTGGGGTGATCTGACTGCTGCCTTTCAGTACCTGGAGGGACCCTGCAAGAGAGATGGAGAGAGACTATTGACAGTGAGTGACAGGACAAGGAAAAATGACTTCAAACATAAAAGACAGTAGGTTTAGATTGGATATCAGGAAGAAATTCTTCCCTGTAAGGGCGGGGAGGCCCTGGCACAGGGTGCCCAGAGAAGCTGTGGCTGCCCCTGGATCCCTGGCAGTGTCCAAGGCAAGGTTGGACAGGGCTTGGAGCAACCTGGGATAGTGGGAGGTGTCCCTGCCCATGGCAGGGAGTGGAATGGGATGATCTTTAAGGCCCCTTCCACCCCAACCATTCTGGGATTCCATGACACTGCTCCAGGAGCACACACATCTCCTGGAGCAGCTCTCCTGACCCTTTAATATTAAATGCTAAATTACAGTCTGATTTCCCCCAAAAGCCTCACTCCCCATTGCAGTGTGCAGAGATCACACGGAATAACCACCCCTAACCTGGAGAGTCATCATAAACCCAGCTCTGCCTCGGGGCTGCGGGGAAACGCTCCCCATCTGGCCCAGTAATGCTCCAATAACACACAGTAACGCCGAGTTTGGGTAGCTAACTCAGCTGCAGCGATAGCATCAGCCATGACACAAGAGAGATTTAAAAGTAATATCCCGACAGGCCCTGAGAACTGACAAGGGAGGATCCTTATCTTCGGGATTTTCCCAAGGTGATAGCGATGCTTCCCTTTGTTTGCTGTGTATTCCACTGATTATCATCATCCCCTGGAGTCTGGGGTTTATTAGAAGAGCAGGTTTACACATAGATTAAAGACAGCACAGGACAATATGAAGAGTTTGGTGTGTCAGTGGCTCATAAAGATAACCAGTCTCGTCAAGATAAGAAGCAAAATTAGTGGAAAGTAACTCTTGAGGGCAAAGCAATAACCACAAGATGCTGGTCCCAGGCGTAGAGAATCCCCCAAAGACAGCAGGGATCGAGAGAGGACTCTCTGAGGGACACATCTGGGAGCCTGCCAGAGGCTGCTCGTGGCTTCCCAGAGATGGGGACATCACCCAGAGCCAGGCGGGCGTGCGGCTGGAGCTGGGGCTCAGTGCACGCTGCCTCCATACAGACCTGGAACGGCTGCAGAGCGTGGGCAGCTCACAGCCTCTCCCTGAAGGTGCCCCAAGGCCTGGCCGCCACTGGACAGGACGCTGACCTCCCTTCACCCGGCAGTGAAAGCAATGCTCAGCAGCATCACCTGAACACGGCAACAAGGACTTCCCTGCAGGCACAGCACGACCTTGAGGCAGGGGTACTCCAGGAGGCTGTCCCAGACCCCCTCTTCCACTGCCCTAGGGGCCAGACATGCTCCTGGCCACCCTGCCAGCCCCTCAGAGGCAAGTCCAGCTTATGGAAACTGCACAAAATTGAATCCCAAATGGACCAGTGGCTGGGACATCATGCCCAAGACAAAGGCGTGCAGGGGCAATCTGGGAACTTGTGTGAGTGTCCCTAAGCCTTTCCGTGGAGTGAGCTGTCCATGCACACAATTTTATATAGCCCCCAGCAGGGCATGAGATTATTCAATTATCCCTAAAGCTTCTCCTCTAACATCCCTTGACATGGAATTCCATGTGAGCACAGGTTCCTGGGTGAACCTTGCTTCCCGTGAGAATTCCCAGATTCCCTTTGAGCAACCAGTGTCAAAATCCCCCAGTCCCCAGGTGGGTTATGGTGAGCCTGCAAAAAGGGACAGCAGGAGGGGCTCACAGAGGGTCCCCCCTTTCTCAGCATTGCAGCTTGCAGCTCCAAAAGCTCCAAGGATTTACCTTAAACCCTGCTGGGTTTGGCTCTGCAAAGCCTCAGGCGTGGATTTACCCTGCAAACCCCTGCGGGATACAGTGACTGCAGTTCCCAGTGACATCAACAATGGGGAACAGACAGGGAATCCAGGAGGAGAAATCAGTTTGACAGTGCTTCTTTTGCCATAAAAGATTAGAATGGAGATTGTGGATAGGATTACCTTAAGATGTGAGCTTTCAGGTGGTTCAGCCCTTGGATTAGTGGCATTTTGCTGAAAAAGTCTTGTTTCTCAGCAACAAATAATGACAGTACTTGGCACAGGGCATGACAGGCACTGCCTTAGGCGGAAAAAACCTTAAAAAAACCCCAAAAATAAATATGCAAAGATACAGGCAACTAAATGGGAAAGAGAAAAATTCATTAGGCCTCCGAAACACCTGAATTAAAATTTTTTCAGGGAGCCAACAACAAGGTGTGACCCAGGGAGCTTTATTAAAGAAGAGTTTACTTTTCTTATCTGCAATCTCCCCCAGCCCCCTGGTCCTGTGTCTGCCAGAGGAGCAGATGTAGGGATAAGCCTGGCCCCTGCAGAGCCCAATCTCCCTCTCCCAGTCCTCCCAGTCCAGGGATATTGCTTTCTTCTCTTTCAATAAAAGAAAAGTAAACATCCCACATCCAGCTGCAGAGGCTTGTAAAAAAAAAAATTCAATATTGCCTGTCAAAATATAAATTAAATCAATTCCTTTTAGTTCGAGGAGGAGCAGAATCCTTCTCCCTGTAATTTGCTCTTTGTCCCCTGTCCTTGGCTCACAAAAACCCAGTCACAGTCATGTCTGGGATGCACACTGGGAAGCACCTCGTGCTCTCCCCTTGTCCAGGTCAAATCTTCATTAAATGGGACTGCAGTGAACAGCACAGGCTGCAGGACAGAGGGAAAGTCTTAGAGGGGCCGATGGTAGAAAATGGGGAGAGATCAGGTCTGCTGTGTAATCAATGGTAAGGAAATGCAAACACTTGGAAGCACAACGCCTGGGCAGGACATGCAGCCAGCCTCAGCTCTGGCCTCACCGGACCCTCCTCCTCCAGGCCCTTGCTGTCCAGTCCATCACCATCAGGCTGCCCTTGGGCTCCGTGCACCTCGGTCCAGCCCTCCAATAGCTTTTCGCTGGCCAGCTGCAGGCTGTGGCAGACCACCGTCACCTCAGCTCCTGCAGCGACTCCGGCCGGGCGGGGTCCCCGGGGCACCGCGGGCTGCTCCCCCCGGCAGCGCCGGGCCCGGTCCGGCTGGGCTCTGGAGGGACCGGGTGGATGCGGGGATGCGGTGTCCGGGCACTGTTCCGCCCCGTCCCGCAGCCCCTTCCCGCAGCCCCGATCCACAGCCCCGTTCCCCGTCCCACAGCCCCTTCCCGCATCCCCGTTCCCCGTCCCGCAGCCCCGTTCCCCGCTCCACAGCCCTGTTCCCCATCCCGCAGCCCCGCTCCCCATCCCGCAGCCCCTCTCCCCGTCCCGCAGCCCCGTTCCCCGTCCCGCAGCCCCGCTCCCCATCCCGCAGCCCCGCTCCCCATCCCGCAGCCCCTCTCCCCATCCCGCAGCCCCTCTCCCCGTCCCGCAGCCCCGTTCCCCGCTCCACAGCCCCGCTCCCCATCCCGCAGCCCCGTTCCCCGTCCCGCAGCCCCGTTCCCCGTCCCGCAGCCCGCTCCCCATCCCGCAGCCCCGTTCCCCGTCCCGCAGCCCCGTTCCCCGTCCCGCAGCCCCGCTCCCCGTCCCGCAGCCCCGTTCCCCGTCCCGCAGCCCCGCTCCCCATCCCGCAGCCCCTCTCCCCGTCCCGCAGCCCCGTTCCCCGTCCCGCAGCCCCGCTCCCCGTCCCGCAGCCCCGCTCCCCGTCCCGCAGCCCCGCTCCCCATCCCGCAGCCCCTCTCCCCATCCCGCAGCCCCGTTCCCCGTCCCGCAGCCCGTCCCTGCAGCGGCCCGAGCCGGCCCTAGATGGCACCGCGACTCCGCCGCCGCGTCCCGCCGGGCCCGGGCGGGGGGGTGAGGACGGGGCAGCCCCGGCGAGCCCCCGCAGCGGCCCGAGCCCCTCCGCCTCCCTCCAGCCATCCCCTGATGCCCCGCTCCCCCCGGGCTGCCCCCAGGCTGCCCCGCCGCCACCTCCCAAGCCGTCCCGCTGTCCCTCGTGCTGCTCTGTGCCCCCTGCGCTGTCCCATCCCCTCCGTGCTGCCCCTGGGCTGCTCCACCTCCCTGTCCAGTCCTTGCTGCTGCTTGGGGCTCAGCCCTGTCCGGAGAACCTGGATGCTCCCTCCATCCCGCAGCACAGAGCTCCCACCCCTTGACTGCCTGTCACCTGCCCTTGGTGCCACCTTTAACATCCCCAGCGCAAATCCTGCCCGGAGAGCAGAGCCAGCTCCTGCAGCTGCACAGGCGGGGCCTCTGCCCCGTGGAGTGCCGTGTCCCCCTCCAGCGCAGCCATAACTCTGCAGTGCAGCAGCCTGGGACATGGGACCCCCCCACTGAGGATGGCACCTTGCCCGTGGGCCAGCTCCAGACAGAGGTTGGACAGCCCAGGACCCCAAGCTGCTGCTGGGTTTTTGCCAGCTCACCCATCCCAGGACTTGCATCACAGGGCCTTGAAGCTGCTTGATGTGGGCAACTCCTGACAATTAAAGTGGGCCGTGGAGCATTCATGGAATGTATCCCCCTTTTCCTCCCCGGGAGAGGAGCAGTGATCTCCCAAGGAGGAGCAGTGGGCTTTCCTCCACTCTGAATCTGCCCTCTCCCCATCCCGCTCCTCGCACAGCTTGTGTGCCACAAGAGCAATCCCTTCAGGACCCGATGACCCACTCCATCACCTCCTCCAGAAACCAGACTTCAGGATTTCTGCTGGGGTTTTCCCAGCAGCTGAGATGGGCCTGGAGAGCGGTGCAGGGAGAGCAGGACAGTCCAGAGCTGGTCTGTCCTGGCACAACCAGCCCCACGTGGTCCCAGGTAGGTTCAGTGGTGCCAGACCCCACGCAGAGATGGATGCCAGGATCCCACCTCTACTCAGAGTGGTCCCCAGGTACAAAGCTGCTTCCCCTCCCTCCCAGTCATCCCATGAAACAAACTGGAGAGGGCGCAGTTCAGTGGGTGGCTGACAGTTCACCCCTTGACACGGAGCTCGTTTCACTCCATCCCCCTCCTCATTTATTTATTTATGGTCCTTCATCGCAGTGTGGCTTTGCCCTGATGGACGGTGTTTGCACATGTTCCTGTTACCCAGAACATGGGGCTTTGCAGCCACTTCTCTATTTACTGTAATTTTTAGCTCAGACACAACCAGAACTCCACCCTGTCTGGGCGTCTCAGTGCAGAAAACAAGACTAAACTATTTTGGGATGTTTTTCCCTTTTCCTCATACTTGGGTGCTTTCCCATGTGGCTAAGCCTTTGGAGCCTTGGGGAGGGTGAACCTGTTTCACACACCCCTGAGAGCTGCCTCTGACCCCTGCACACACTTTAACCCCCTGCTCTGACCACAGGCACCTCCCACACAAGGCAGCTTCATGCTCCACTTGGTTTTCCGAGCTAGGAAATGCGTCCGGCATCAGGGATGAGCTGAGAGCACAGCGGATGGGAACGAGCCTCCCAGGCTCCATCCTCACCCTCCTGCTGTCACCTTGTCTGGTCACACCTCCTCAGGGTGCCCAGAATGCTGCGTGCTGCTGCCCCAAGAGGAGGCAGGGACATGGGTTTGGCCCTGTTTGCCTGGCAAATGTGGAAAAGAGCCTGAAAAATGCCCCTTTGCCTCCATCGCTCCCATTTTAGTCCCATTGCATGGCACCCACTGGGGAGAGGCCGGCAATGTGCAAAGCTTCCCCCCTCCTGCCTCTGTCACAGCCAAGGGTCTCTCCATTGAAGTTTACTTTAAGGTCTAATAAAATTTCCAAACTGGAAAAATCTTTATGCGGAGGTTTGCTTTGTTTAAAGGAAGAGGACCATAAAGATAAAGCCTTGCCTGCCCGCCGCTCCCCTCCCGCTGCCCGGGCGAGGGGCCGCGGCTCAGCCCTTCCCTCCCAACCCGGCTGCGGCCAGAGGAAGAGCTTGTTTTCCTAACGAGAAGTTTGAAGATTAAAAGGGGAAAAAATCAGCCATTTGGAATCCTCTACTGACGCTGCAAATACCCTCGTTAATAGATATGTCTCGTTTTGTTACCTCATTTTAATTAATCACTAAACAAAGACAGCTGCCAAATTTCGGCTCTGGCTTTGAGCCTACAACTGACTTGGAGCCCTTGAAAAATAGACTATTTATGGTGCCTGGGCTTAAAGCTTAAATTTCTTGTATAAACTTTACCCTTCCTAAGAATAGCGTGGGGAGAGCATTGCCGGCCCCATACACGGTGCCCGTGCCCCCATCCCCAGCTCGGTGTGGGCAGCAGTGGGGCCAGGAGGGATTGGGGTCCCTCGGGCTGCTGACAGCCCCGTCCTGCAGCAGAGGAGCAGCTGCACCGGTTCCAGGGTGTCCCTCAACAAGTGCTGTCCCAGCCCTGTTATCCCTACACAGGCAGGTGCCACCACCAAGGGAGGTGCCCAATTCCCTTTGCCGAGTGAGAGTTATCCCTGGGGCAGAGCATCCTGGTGCTGGAGAGCATCCCTGAGTCCCTAGGGCTGGCTGGGTGCCTAAGCAAAGTATTTGTACCTCAGCCATGCAGTGTGTGGGGTGAAGAAGTTATTTCATGTTTTAGGGCATGGCTGCTGCATCCACCCCTGTCACTGCCCCGGCGGGACAGGGCTCCTGCCTCTGCTTCGTACACACCCAGAGCCCTGGGATTCTGCACTGTGGTGGAGCTCAGGCTGCCCACAGCAGGGACATGAGGTTTCTGTGTCTTCCCTTGGATGGCAACTTGAGGCTTCACAGACTCTGAAAAGGCATTTTCATTCCTTGATGTGTTTTTTGTTTCTGTTTAGAGTATTTCCAGGGAAAAGCTTCAGATCACAGGCAGGGAAGGAGCTTTCCTGGAGGACTGGGGCTTGACATTGCCGGAAGAGCAGCCCCAACACAGACTTTAGGCTGGCAGGTCATTCTGCCCCCTGTGCCAGGTGATGTTCAGAGGACGGATAGGCTGAAGCAGCGGTCCTTGGGTGCTGTGTGCCCTGGCGTGCTGCTCTCAGGGCACCCTGCTGCAGAGCTCACTGCCCTTGCAGTGGGAGTGCCTGCACACCCCACCCCGCACCCTGGCACTCCATGCAGATCGATCCACCACCTTGTGTGCTGTTGCATATTCAGTGTCATCCTGAGCCCTTCCTGAGAGCTCCCTCCTTGCACACAGGAAGGGCTGCAATACCCGTGTGGAACCCCAGCGCTGCCAGCTCGGCGCTTTCCTGACCACGCCACTCACACAGCTCACCCTGGTGTCCTGGTGGGTTTGGGTGGTGCCACGGCTCCGGCAGGCCCCAGGGGTCACACCATGGCTCCCGAGCCCTTTGTGGGATCCTGACCCTGGAGACATCCTGGCTGCTGGGCTGGGCTAAGGGGGTCAATGAGGATGTGCCGAGATGATCAATAGACCAGCTCCTGCAGGGAGCATCTAGGCTCAGGGCACAGAATCTGGCCGGGTGCTGGGCAGAGGACACTTTGCTCTTCCAGCACCTCAGAAGCAGCTGAGATATAAAGGCCGTGAGGAAAAATCACCCTGCACGGCTGCTGATCACATCCCTGAGCCTGGCAGGAGCTCCTGAGGGTGGTGGTCCCCCAGAGCTGCGCTGGCGCTGAGCGCGGCCAGGGCTGAGCCCCACGGCCCCGGGGCTGCCCCGCTGCCCGGTGTCCGTCCCTCTGCCCTGTGTCTGCCCCGCTGCCCGGTGTCTGTCCGCTGCCCGGTGTCCGTCCCGCTGCCCGGTGTCTGCCCGCTGCCCGGTGTCCGTCCCTCTGCCCTGTGTCTGCCCCGCTGCCCGGTGTCTGCCCCGCTGCCCGGTGTCTGTCCCTCTGCCCGGTGTCTGTCCCTTTGCCCGGTGTCTGCCCCCTGCCCGGTGTCCGTCCCTCTGCCCTGTGTCTGTCCCACTGCCCGGTGTCTGTCCCTCTGCCCGGTGTCCGTCCCTCTGCCCGGTGTCCGTCCCTCTGCCCTGTGTCTGTCCCACTGCCCGGTGTCTGTCCCTCTGCCCGGTGTCGTCCCTCTGCCCGGTGTCCGTCCCTCTGCCCTGTGTCTGTCCCACTGCCCGGTGTCTGTCCCTCTGCCCGGTGTCCGTCCCGCTGCCCGGTGTCCGTCCCTCTGCCCAGTGTCTGTCCCGCTGCCCGGTGTCTGCCCCGCTGCCCGGTGTCCGTCCCTCTGCCCAGTGTCTGTCCGCTGCCCGGTGTCTGCCCCGCTGCCCGGTGTCCGTCCCTCTGCCCGGTGTCTGTCCCGCTGCCCGGTGTCTGCCCCGCTGCCCGGTGTCCGTCCCGCTGCCCGGTGTCCGTCCCTCTGCCCAGTGTCTGTCCCTCTGCCCGGTGTCCGTCCCGCCCCGCTCGGGGTTGGTGGCCGTGGCCACCGGGCTCCGCAGCGGCTCCCGCTGCCCTGCCCTCCTGCCCCGGAGAGGGAACGGAGCCAGGCTGCAGGACGAGCTCCTCCAGCTGCAGCCGGGAACCCGCAGCTCATATTTCACCCCGCTAGCAGGTCTCCCACTCGGGTGACACCAAACGCGTGTCACACGCGCTGGAGGCACGGGCTGACGGCCCCCGGCCGCCCACACAGCCTCAGCCCCGGATCCTGCAGCCGTCTCCTGCCTCAATGGCTAAAATAAACTGTCTGATGCACAGCCGGCACAGCGGTGCTCGGGGCTGAGGCGAGACGGAAATCCAGCCACGCACATGCGGTGCCAGAAACCCCAGGTCGTGTCAGCACCTGCTTGGATCCAGGGTGCTCCCACATGCAAATCCCGCGTCCTGCTTCCCATCGCCAACACCCCGGGACACCCCCGGTGTCCCCATCCCGAGCACACACAGTGACACAGCCACTGCCACACTGCCACTGCCACACTGCCACCGCCCCTGGAGCACCGTGGCACCCACGGGCAGCAAGAGACCCCATGCACCGCTGTTGGTGCTCAGCGGGATTGCCAGGGGGGCAGCCCAGTCTGTGTCTGCCACCTCCGTGCCACCCACTTGTAGTCCTGAGCTATCAACACACTTGTCCTGGGCTGCACAGCCTGGAGGGCAGAGCTAGGCCCCTCTGCTGTGGGTAATTTCAGCTCAAGTTTTGACGGGATAAACCCACCAGGTGTGGAGCTGGCAGGGAGGAGATCCCCCTCTGGCCTGGGGTGTTGTACTGCTGTCAGCACACAGGGCTCGCTCTGGAAGCTGCCCCTGAAGCCACCCTGCAGAGCTCCCTCTCCTCCTCACCCTGGCCTGGCTGCCAGCACTGGGCCATGGCTCTGATGCTGCTGCAAGAAGGTCCTGCTCCACCTGAGCTCTTGTGGCAAAACTGTCCTGAAGATCTTCCTCTGCAAGGACCTTCTGGCAAAAACTCCAATGTCCCCCATGGGCTGGGACAGTGGATAGACAGCAGATGGCTTGGAAGAAAACCTGAGGGAAGTGTGAGTTGTTCCACTGCCCAGTGTGGACTCTGAGCTCTAAGGATGGCAGCCTAAATAACAACACAGGCATTGTATTGGTATAGAAACTTGTTAAGACAGAAACTCTCACCTCCCCACCCCAGAAATGTCACTGTTTCCCTTTTTGTGCCTCTCTTAAAACCCACCTGCTTCTCAAGGACATTTTGTATGGACTGCAGCTCTGCCCTGTGCAGGCACACCATGAGCAGACCTCTCCTGGGCATGTTTGGATGTGACACTGAAGTCCCACACAGGCACCATCATGCCTGTCTCATCATTGGTGTGGGCCCTTTTGGGGCTCTGGCTCAGGTCTCTCCTAGACCAGGAGCTGCTTTGCCAAAAGGACTTCACTTCCAAGCTGCTGTGTAAACAAACCCGGTGGGAGCCGGGGATTTATGGAAGGGCTGGAGAAGGGCTGGTGGAGATCCCCCCACTCCGTGTCTGCCCGGCCAGTGACTGCTGCACAGACCAAAGGGACGTGTTTGTTAGTGTGAACAGCAGGTTCGCCGGCGGGTGAGTTTACAGCGAGATGGATATAAATAAATAGAAGGAAAAGGACTTTCCCTGCCTGGGGAGTGGCGTCCTGCCCACCCGGGGAGGGCTGCCCTTGGCCTGGATGCCGGTTGGAAGAGGATTTGCTTCCAGGGACCTCCCTGCTGGTGTCAAAAAACCTAGAGGATTTCTTTTCTTTTTTTTTTTTTTTTAGGGGAGGTGGGCCAGGGTGAAAGTTGGGGAGAGAGAAGGGGGCTGCTACCAGCACTGTCCCCAGCACCACAATGGCACTGGGGCCACAGGTGGCTGAACATCATTCTGCTTGTTATCAGCGAGGAGAAAGCACTGGGGACGTGCAGGGCAGAGGCAGAGGAGGTGTGGGGAGCACAGGCAGGGAGCCTTTGGGGCTCGGCGTTAATGGGGAAGGAGGTCCAGGCAGAGCAGAGGTTCCTGCTGCCTCCTGAGCTGTTCCGTGCTCACGGGACTCTGGTGAGCCCAGCTGGTGAGGATGGCACCTGGGAAGGTGCTCTCCCCATGCTGTTCCCTTCCCAACAGCAGGAGCCTGCAAACCTCCAGGCTTCAGCCAGGTGCTGAGATCCAAAAGAGAAAGGGTTGATTTAAGGGATAGCAAAGGGCTACAGCCTGCACTGGAGCAGCTCAGCCCAGCTCAGCCCAGCAGGATGGCCTAGGTAGTCCAAGCCATGAAAAATGGCTTCACACTGATGAGAGGGCAGGGTTGGATGGGATATTGGGAAGGAATTTTTCCCTGGGAGGGTGGGCAGGCCCTGGCACAGGGTGCCCAGAGCAGCTGGGGCTGCCCCTGGATCCCTGGCAGTGCCCAAGGCCAGGCTGGACACCGGGGCTTGGAGCAGCCTGGGACAGTGGGAGGTGTCCCTGCCATGGCAGGGGTGGGATGGGATGGTCTTTAGGGTCCCTTCTAACACTTCCAAACTTTCCTGTGCTTCTCTGTGCCCCCTCCTTCGGCTCACCATAGCCAGCACTCCCAGTTCCACCCAAGCAGGGGCACTTTGCAGTGCCAAGGTGACCTGTTCCCTGCTCACCCAGACTGGCCTCCCTGGGTGGAAAGAAATGCCCAGCACACACTGAGGCAACGGCTCTGGCAGGGATTGACCCATAACTCCCAGCCCTGGCTGGGATCCTGCCCCACTCCTCACTGCCAGGGCACGGCTCCCTCAGGTGCCTCTGCTCCTCTCTGCCAGGGCACAGACACTTTATGGGGGTGCAGAGAGACTGGGGGGGACGGGGTGCTGCTGCCCCCTCCCCATGCAGCCCCAGGACTGAGTGTGCCCCGGCTGGGGCAGCCCCAGCCCCGGAGCTGTGCCAGAAGGGGGACAGCAGCAGCAGAGGCACTCGGGCAGCTCTCCCGGGAGGCCCCGTCCCCCGCCTCTGCTCCGCGGGCTGCAAGAAGTTAATTTATTTTTGGAAAAGCAGCTCGCAGAGTTTGTCTAATTCCACCCGCACCAGCTCCGTTCACTCTATTTTAAACCAGTTCTTACTGTGCTTCA